>NC_142798.1:39033717-39316217 GCF_049724085.1 Artemia sp. Qi Xiang Cuo
TTTGAATCATTCAAGAAACGTGATTAAACACGTTTTTAAACTACATGCTATTTGCATGCCTTTCCTTGGCACCTTTCCAAACGAGCGGGGATTCCCCGCTGGTTCCTACACATTGCAAAAAGTGAGCAGTACGAAAACTCCACATTTTCAACCAGACTGGTTTTTAGACAACACACCCACAGAGATGACACACACACATAGAAACGAGACACGCACAGACACGACACACAAACAGAGTCATAGTGAGAGAGATATCCAAAAGTTGGGTTGACCTAGGTTCACTTAGAGTGGCGCGCCACTCAAAGTGAACCTAGGTCAACCCAACTTTTTGGATATCTCTCTCACTATGACTCTGTGTGTGTGTCGTGTGTGTGCGTGTCTCGGTTCTTTGGGTGTGTGTCATCTCTGTGGGTGTGTTGTCTAAAAAACCAGTCTGGTTGAAAATGTGGAGTTTTCGTACTGCTCACTTTTTGCAATGTGTAGGAACCAGCGGGGAATCCCCGCTCGTTTGGAAAGGTGTCAAGGAAAGGCATGCAAATAGCATGTAGTTTAAAAACGTGTTTAATCACGTTTCTTGAATGATTCAAAATGAACTTTGAAAAATCAAGAAAATGTAACTGTGACAGGGTAAACCACAAACAAACACTACTGAAATATTCCAACTCTTGCATTTCAACGAAAGAAATTCAAAATGAACTTTGAAAAATCAAGAAAATGTAACTGTGACAAGGTAAACCACTACCAAACACTACTGAAATATTCTAACTCTTGCATTTCAACGAAAGAAATTCAAAATGAACTTTGAAAAATCAAGAAAATGGAACTGTGACAAGGTAAACCACAACCAAACACTACTGAAATATTCCAACTCTTGCATTTCAACGAAAGAAATTCAAAATGAACTTTGAAAAATCAAGAAAATTTAACTGTGACAAGTTAAACAAAAATAATACAATAATGAAATATTAAAACTATTTCATTTAAAAGAAAGAAATTCAAAATGAACTTTGAAAAATCAAGAAAATGTAACTGTGACAAGGTAAACCATTATCAAACACTACTGAAATATTCCAACTCTTACATTTCAACGAAAGAAATTCAAAATGAACTTTGAAAAATCAAGAAAATGTAACTGTGACAAGGTAAACCACAACCAAACACTACTGAAATATTCCAACTCTTGCATTTCAACGAAAGAAATTCAAAATTAACAATTAAAAATCAAGAAAATTTAACTGTTGCGTTTTAACAAATAACCAAACAATAAAGAAACATTCCATATATTCCATTCATCGGTAAAAATGCAAACCGAACTTTTAAAAATCAAGAAAATGAAACTGTGTTATGGTAAAACACACACATCTAATTTAAAAATATTCCACATCTTGATTCTCAATGATAGAAATACAAAATGAACTTTGAAAAATCAAGAAAATTTAACGGTGATAAGGTAAACCATAACCAAACACTAGTGGAATTTTCCAACTCATGCATTTCAACGAAAGAAATTCAAAATGAACTTTGAAAAATCCAGAAAATGTAAATGTGATAAGGTAAACCACAACCAAACACTACTGAAATATTCCAACTAATGCATTTCAATGAAAGAAATTCAAAATGAACTTTGAAAAATCAAGAAAATGTAACTGTGACAAGGTAAACCACAACCATACACTACTGAAATATTCCAACTCTTGCATTTCAACGAAAGAAATTCAAAATGAACTTTGAAAAATCAAGAAAATGTAACTGTGACAAGGTAAACCACAACCAAACACTACTGAAATATTCAAACTATAGCATTTCAAAGAAAGAAATTCAAAATGAAATTTTAAAAATCAATAAAATGTAAATGAGACAAGGTAAACCACAACCAAAAAACTACTGAAATATTACAACTCTTTAATTTCAACGAAAGAAATTCAAAATGAACTTTGAAAAATCAATAAAATGTAACTGTGACAAGGTAAACCACAACCAAACACTACTGAAATATTCCAACTCTTGCATTTCATCGAAATAAATTCAAAATGAACTTTGAAAAATCAAGAATATTTAACTCTGACTCTGTAATATTCCAACTCTTGCATTTCAGCGAAAGAAATTCAAAATGAACTTTGAAAAATCAAGAAAATGTAACTGTGACAAGGTAAACCACAACCAAACACTACTGAAATATTCCAACTCTTGAAGTTCAGAGAAAGAAATTCAAAATGAACTTTGAAAAATCAAGAAAATGTAACTGTGACAAGGTAAACCACAACCAAACACTCCTGAACTATTCCAACTATTGCATTTCACCGACAGAAATTCAAAATGAACTTTGAAAAAATCAAGAAAATGTAACTGTGACAAGGTAAACCACAACCAAACACTACTGAAATATTCCAACTCTTCCATTTCAACGAAAGAAATTCAAAATGAACTTTTAAAAATAAAGAAAATGTAACATCAAGAAAATGTAATTGTAACAAGGTAAACCACAACTAAACACTACTGAACTATTCCAACTCTTCCATTTCAGCGAATGAAATTCAATATGAACTTTGAAAAATCAAGAAAATGTAACATCAAGAAAATGTAACTGTGACAAGGTAAAACACAACCAAACACTACTGAAATATTCCAACTCTTGCATTTCAACGAAAGAAATTCAAAATGAACTATGAAAAATCAAGAAAATGTAAGTGAGCAAGGTAAATAAAAACCAAACAATACTGAAATATTCCAACTATAGCATTTCAACTAAAGAAATTCAAACTGAAATTTGAAAAATCAATAAAATTTAACAGTGACAAGGTAAACCACAACCAAACAATACTTAAATATTCCAACTCGTTACTTTAAACCAAATAAATTCAAAATGAACTTTGAAAAATCAAGAAAATGTAACTGTGACAAGGTAAAACATAACCAAACACTAGTGAAATATTCCAATTCTTGAATTTCAATGAAATAAATTCAAAATGAACTTTTCAAAATCATGAAAATGTAACTGTGACAAGGTAAAACTGAGTCTCTCAATCCCCGTAAAGCTCTTTTAAAAGATACAAAAACTACTTATTTAACACAAAAAATCTCGTTTTTAATGACCACCAAGTAAAGAAAAAACTACACGGAATCAGGCAACTGAGTTTCTCAAACCCCTTAAAACTCTTAAAAGATACAAAAACTACTTATTTAACACAAAAATTTCGTTTTTAATGACCATCAAGTAAAGAAAAACCACACGGAATCAGGCAACTGAGTCTCTCAAACCCCTTAAAGCTCTTTTAAAAGATACAAAAACTACTTATTTAACACAAAAATTTCGAATTTAATGACCACCAAGTAAAGAAAAACCACACGGAATCAGGCAACTGAGTCTCTCAATACCTGTAAAGCTCTTTTAAAAGATACAAAAACTACTTATTTAAAACAAAAATTTCGTTTTTTAATGACCAACAATTAAAGTGAAACCACACGGAATCCGGTAACTGAGTCTCTCAATCCCCGTAAAGCTATTTTAAAATATAAAAAAACTACTTATTTAACACAAAAATTCAGTTTTTAATGAACATCAAGTAAACAAAAACCACACTGAATCCGGCAACTGAGTCTCTCAATCCCCGTAAAGCTCTTTTAAAAGATGCAAAAACTACTTATTTAACACAAAAATTTCGTTTTTAATGACCACCAAGTAAAGTAAAAACACACGGAATTAGGCAACTGAGTCTCTCAAACCCTGTAAAGCTCTTTTAAAAGATACAAAAACTACTTATTTAACACAAAAATTTCGTTTTTAATGACCATCAAATAAAGAAAAACCACACGGAATTAGGCAACTGAGTCTCTCAATCCCTGTAAAGCTCTTTTAAAAGATACAAAAACTACTTATTTAACACAAAAATTTCGTTTTTAATGACCACCAATTAAATAAAAACCACATGGAATCAGGCAACTGAGTCTCTCAATCCTCCTAAAGCTCTTTTAAAAGATAAAAAAACTACTTATTTAACACAAAAAATTTCGTTTTTAATGACCACAAATTAAAGAAAAACCACACGTAATCAGGCAACTGAGTCTCTCAAACCTCTTAAAGCTCTTTTAAAAGATACAAAAACTACTTATTTAACACAAAAATTTCGTTTTTTTAATGACCATCAAGTAAAGAAAAATCCCAGGGAATTAGGCAACTGAGTCTCTCAAACCCCTTAAAGATCTTTTAAAAGATACAAAAACTACTTATTTAACACAAAAAATTCGTTTTTAATGACCATCACGTAAAGAAAAAATCACACGAAATTAGGCAACTGAGTCTCTCAATCCCTGTAAAGCTCTTTTAAAAGATACAACAAATGACCACAATGTAAAGAAAAATCACATGGAATCCGGCAAATGAGTCTCTCAATCCCCGTAAAGCTCTATTAAAAGATAAAAAAAATACTTATTTAACACAAAAATTTAGTTTTTAATGACCATCAAGTAAAGAAAAATCACACGGAATTAGGCAACTGAGTCTCTCAAACCTTCTATTTTAAAAGATACAAAAACTACTTATTTAACACAAAAATTTATTTTTTAATGACCACCAAGTAAAGTAAAACCACACGGAATCCGGTAACTGAGTCTCTCAAGCCCCGTAAAGCTCTTTTAAAAGATACAAAAACTACTTATTTAACACAAAAATTCAGTTTTTAATGACCATCAAGAAAAGTAAAACCACACGGAATCCGGCAACTGAGTCTCTCAATCCCCGTAAAGCTCTTTTAAAAGATACAAAAACTACTGATTTAACACAAAAATTTCGTTTTTAATTACCACCAAGTAAAGAAAAACCATACGGAATTAGGCAACTGAGTCTCTCCAACCCTGTAAAGCTCTTTTAAAAGATACAAAAACTACTTATTTAACACAAAAATTTCGTTTTTAATGACCATCAAGTAAAGAAAAACCACACGGAATTAGGCAACTGAGTCTCTCAATCCCCGTAAAGATCTTTTAAAATATACAAAAACTACTTATTTAACACAAAAATTTCGTTTTTAATGACCACCAAGTAAAGAAAAACCACATGGAATCCGGCAACTGAGTCTCTCAATCCTCCTAAAGCTCTTTTAAAAGATACAAAAAGTACTTATTTAACACAAAAAATTTCGTTTTCAATGACCACCAAGTAAAGAAAAACCACACGGAATCAGGCAACTGAGTCTCTCAAACCTCTTAAAGCTCTTTTAAAATATACAAAATCTACTTATTTAACACAAAAATTTCGTTTTTAATGACCATCAAGTAAAGAAAAAACACACGGAATGAGGCAACTGAGTCTCTCAAACCCCTTAAAGCTCTTTTAAAAGATACAAAAGCTACTTATTTAACTCAAAAATTTCGTTTTTAATGACCATCAAGTAAAGAAAAATCACACGGAATTAGGCGACTGAGTCTCTCAAACCCCTTAAAGCTCTTTTAAAAGAGACAACAAATGACAACCAAGTAAATAAAATCCACACGGAATCCGGCAACTGAGTCTCTCAATCCCAGTAAAACTCTTTTAAAAGATACAAAAACTACTTATTTAACACAAAAATTTCGTTTTTAATGACCATCAAGTAAAGAAAAATCACACTGAATTAGGCAACTGAGTCTATCAAACCATGTAAAGCTCTTTTAAAAGAAAAAAAAAATACTTATTTAACACAAAAAATTCGTTTTTAATGAACATCAAGTAAAGAAAAATCACATGGAATTAGGCAACTGAGTCTCTAAAACCCCTTAAAGCTCTTTTAAAAGATACAAAAACTACTTATTTAACACAAAAAATTCGTTTTTAATGACCATCAAGTAAAGTAAAAACACACGGACTTAGGCAACTGAGTCTCTCAAACCCATTAAAGCTCTTTTAAAAGATACAAAAACTACTTATTTAACACAAAAATTTCGTTTTTAATGACCATCAAGTAAAGAAAAATCACACGGAATTAGGCAACTGAGTCTCTCAAACCCATTAAAGCTCTTTTAAAAGATAAAAACACTAATTATTTAAAAAAAAAAATTCGTATTTAATTACCATCAAGTAAAGAAAAATCACACGGAATTAGGCAACTGAGTCTCTCAAACCCTGTAAAGCTCTTTTAAAAGATACAACAAATGACTACAAAGTAAAGAAAAATCAAATGGAATCCGGCAACTGAGTCTCTCAATCCCCGTAAATCTCTATTAAAAGATACAAAAACTACTTATTTAACACAAAAATTTCGTTTTTAATGACCATCAAGTAAAGTAAAATCACACGGAGTTAGGCAACTGAGTCTCTCAAACCCCTTAAATCTATTTTAAAAGATACAAAAACTTATTTTTTAACACAAAAATTTCGTTTTTAATGACCAGCAATTAAATAACAATCACTCGGAATTAGGCAACTGAGCCTCTCTAACCCGTTAAAACTCTTTTATAAGATATAAAAACTCATTATTTAACACAAAATTTCGTTTTTAATGACCATCAAGTAATGCAATATCTCACGCACTTAGGCAACTGAGTCTCTCAAACCCCTTAAAACTCTTTTAAAAGATATAAAAACTACTTATTTTAACACAAAATACAAGCAAGCAAATAACATGGTAATTCCTATACACGCAAGCAAATAATTGAGTTATTTTTACGTCACAATGTTTCAAATTAAAATCATTCTAATTATAGCATACCATTTATCATACTTTAATTACATGTTACGCTTTCTTCACAATAGTAATTTTAACATCACACGGAATTAGGAAACTGTGTCTCTCAAACCCCTTAAAACTCTTTTAAAAGATATAAAAACTACTTATTTTAACACAAAATACAAGCAAGCAAATAACATGGGAATTCCTATACACGCAAGCAAATAACTGAGTTATTTTTACGTCACAATGTTTCAACTTAAAATCATACTAATTATAGCATCCCATTCCTAATACTTTAATTACCTGTTACGCTTTCTTAACCATCGGAAGTTTAACCAACGTAAATTAAGTTATAGACAATACTGGTTTTTAGAAAAACTTGAATAAAATAATTTATACAGTTTAAATTGCACGCCTCTGAATCTCTTTGAAAAGGTGTAGAGCTTCTATAGAAGTATTACCTAGATGCGAGGGGCTACTCACACTCTTTGAAAAGGTGTAGAGCTTCTATAGAAATGTTTTCCTATAGCTTCTATAGAATTCAATAGATGCATTCTACTGCCCTTAAACAGCTTTCTTTTGTTACAGTAGCCTTCTAATTTCTGCTAGTC
This sequence comes from Artemia sp. Qi Xiang Cuo, assembly GCF_049724085.1. NCBI lineage: Eukaryota > Metazoa > Arthropoda > Branchiopoda > Anostraca > Artemiidae > Artemia > Artemia sp. Qi Xiang Cuo. Next base: position 39,040,973 of record NC_142798.1, read on the forward strand.
AGTAGGTGATTTCTAAAGCCCTTTCTTCATTATGGCTTTTTCAGGCGATATAAACCGAGTGAAAGCAGCTGTTTGCTCATCGAAAAGCAAACGTTCCTGAAAAATATTTATTGTTTTGCGACGTGTGGATGATAAACATAAGGTTATAGACTGAAAGTTTTTCTTAGCTGTCAAGACTGTTTGCAGTATTTTTTTAGAGCAGTCTTATCTCCCGTTGATCGGTGATAATTAGAAGTTATATTAAAAATAAGTTTTCAACTTAAATTAAGAAGTGACATTAAAACTTAAAACGAACATACATTATTCCGTATAAATAAAAAAGAACATAGCAGCGTTGTTTCTGCATTAAGTTTTAATAAAAAAAGGAAAATTAATTATTAATTTTAATTTAAGAAAACAAAGATTTTCCAAGGGAAGCAAAGAGTGAAGTTTAAACTTAAAACGGACAAAAATCATTATTTCCCAGCCTATTTAATATATATCAATAAAACCAGTAAAAATACACTGACTAATTATGTTTTCCTATGCTTTTATGATTATACAAAACTAACGCTTTAGTGAAAACACAAAATAATATAGGAGTCTAGATACAGTAAAAGCAAACCAATTAAGGACACTTTTATAGAATGAAAATATTTATCAATCCCTTTTCGGATCAATCCCTTCTATGATAAAGCAACAATCCATGTTGAGATTTTCTTTATTTTATTACGTTTACTTTGGTATCACTTCTGCACAATGGCTCAGTTCAATGACTGGCTCGCGTTTTGGTCCTTAAAAGGACATATCAGTAGTATGGTAATAGGCACCACTGAATATACATGCACTTTCACAAGCCTGAGGCATGGATATGTGTGTAGTTTAACCGGTACATTGGCTTACCAGGGCCAGTCACCTATTACAACGAACGGTATAATAGGCACCACTGAATATACATGCACTTTCACAAGCCTGAGGCATGGATATGTGTGTAGTTTAACCGGTACATTGGCTTACCAGGGCCAGTCACCTATTACTACGAACGATACATGCCTTAGCAGACGGGTTTTCTAATGTGACACACATTTTTTGTGTGTCAGTTGGTTAGAGTAAGCTGGCGGTCAGTCTATATGATGACTTGATTAGTCGGTTTTTAAAAAAACTTGGCAATCTATAATGTACTCAAGCAAAAACATTATAAAATGTTCATACAGTGCATTCCAAATTTCATTATGTTTTAAGACATTGGTTATAGTACACTACATATTATTAATTTTGAAAACAATGGATTCGTCAATTTTCAATGTGAGTACACTTTTCATTCTTTTATTTCCCCCAAAAAAATTAAAGAAAAACGTTTTACTAGTAAATTCAAATTTCAGGGGGGACTTAGCCCCCCTCCCCTCCAACAATACAAAATCTTAAGACTATGATGAGTATATTCGATAGAAACGGCAAAGCACGCTTTTTTCTATTATGTAAATAAAATCTCTCCTCCACAGCTATGTTTACAAGTTTTAATTGTTTTGAAAAACAGTTCTTTATCATTCAGAAACAAGCTTTTTCCAAACATGTTGTATTTTTCCGGTTTGAATGAAAAGATTGCGTGTTACAAAGAGAGTGACAGTTTTGGGAGTCAAATTTCACAGGCTCCACGGGTGACATTGTGACACTTTGATGGTGGTTAATCGAAGCTCTCGTTCCGTTGATGTGCCCTCATTTTCGTTAATGTCACTTATTTACTAAGAAAATTAAATCTCGTACAGGCTTTTACTGAGGACATTAAATCTCGTTTATGTGTTTACTAAGGACAAAATTTTTTTATCAATATTAAGGTTCTCTTTAGCCCTGTTTAAAGTTTTATGTTGTTTTTAAAAGGGAATTTGGCCTGTTTTTATCATATTTACATATTTTTGTTGGGGGAACACATTGAAAAGCGATATTAAGAGCTATCTTTGTGACTTTTTCATTGACAATTCCATTTTTTTAACCAACTCTTGACCTTCCTAAGTGCATTTATACTGGGAAATGTCTCTAAGCTAACACAGCAAATGATAGAAACCCTACTAAAATTTTCGGTAATATTTAGCAGTAAGAAGAAGGAAGGTAAAGAAATTAATAATAGGAGCACCTTTAAGCCATTATATACATCACACCTTAATCAGCAATAAACTTTTTGCCTTTAAACAAGAGGAGGAGGGAAAAATTTTACCTATTAATCATTTATCCAGAAAAATGTAAAAAGGGGGGATTTTTTTTTTCATACAAAATTTGGCCTTCTTTTTTAAGAAAGATGATACGTGCAATTACCTCCTTTTAGAAAAAAAACCAAGAGGGAGTGAAGATGCATTCTTTCAAGGCCACAAGACTACCTATTACCAAATTTGCCGGTAGAATTACACTCGATCTGGACCAGCCAATGACCGCACAACTTATAATATCAGGGCCCTCTCATATCGGCGTTAGCTCTGTGCAATGTGGAAGGAAATTGAAAAGAGAAGGGAGTGGTTCACATAATGCGTCAACCAAGCCTATTCATCATCGTGAGGTTGACCCCCCCCATTCGCGCCCAAGAACTTCAGGTCTAGAAGGCCAATCAGAATTTGTAAGTATATATATAATTTTTTTTTCTTTCCCGATTTTCAAAAATAAAGTAAATTTTCTCAAACATATAACTTTTGATGAGTAAAACTTTAATTTGTTTCTAAACTATTCTATAATAATCCTATTTCATTTTCTTTCATTAAACAAATTAGCAATATATAAAAGAGTGCATATAACCCTGAAATAGCTTATAATACATTTCTAAAAAACTTTACTTGTAACTTATCTTCTGAGCAAGATGTTTTCTAACGCAATAATCCAATATACCTTTAAACAAACTAACTAAATAAAAACAAACAAATACTATTTCACAGTTGACAACCATTCTTAAACTAATATATGTTTTTGCACTAAGCTTTTGCACATATCCGCCGCTTATCAAAATCTCCCATCACTATACCTGAATTTTAATCCGCCCCGATAGGTATAATTTGAATTTTAAGTGGGGTTTCTGTAACAGGATGTCTATGTCTGATAAGATATATTAACACAGGAAAAAGGTTTTTAATAATTTCCAATTATGTCTTCACAGTGATGTCAAGAAACATTATTTGGGCGAACCCATTTCAAGCAATTATTTCGAGGAAACAGTTTGGGACATTTTAAAAGGTGTTTCCGAGAAAGAATTTGAGGCTGTTATATTTGAAAAGTGTTCTGAAGTCAAATACCACAACTCGAAAGGGAGTTACGCCGTCTCACTTACCGTGAACTACTTGGTCCCAAGGGTCCTCCCAGGGGGGGGGGGCTCTAAAAAGAATTTATCGGAATTTCAGGTGAAAGGTAATTTTTGTTGTTATTGGAGAAAAAAAAAGTTCTTCTCTCTTAAAACTTTTTATTTCGCAACTGGCCAAAATGCATGCAACTTCACAAAAATCTGCTGCAAACGGACATAAGAACATTCGAAGTGTTGATAAAGCTTCACCAACACCACCCACTGAGGTATGGGCTTCGTGTCCATTAACCGAAGCTGAAGAGCAAGGGTTCATACAGCATACTGCGTCAGTTGAATGATGGTCAAATTTTTTTGAAAGTTATATTCATGAAGGTCAAGCACTAGAGTTAGAGCCATGTTTTGCCGTTTTATTCTGAAAATTTTTGGAATAAAACCATTAGTTTTATATATCATTCTCTTGTTCTGACATGCCCTCTAAGAATAAGCCAACATTTTCCTCACAAAAACAATATATATTTTTTAACATGTTCACTTGTCATAATGAAAGACACGCGCCATTGCAACTTTTTTTCTTCTTCTTTTTTTAAATGATCAGGCGGTGTAACAGTGACTATGAGAAATCTACACAGCTTTTTAACTTTATAAAAATATTGGTTATTTTACATAAAAAATAAAACCTTTTTTCTGCAGATTAATGATATAGCACCTCCGCCACCATTGAGAGATGAAACACGTGAATTCACAGGACCAATTTTCTCACCACCAATGGAGTTCAGTGATGAAGCTATACTACTTTTAGAGAACATGGAGTGACGTAGGGGTTTCCTCACCCATGTTTTTGGGGAAGTGGCTAGCCTAGACAACTGAACCTGTGATATTGACGTGCTTGAGGAATCGGGGTGGGAAGATATTTCTATGTAGGAACATTGAAATGATATTACAAGTGAGACTGAACCGTCTCCTCATATTAAAAGTTCATCAAGGGAATAGACAGGCTGTGTCGATCAATTATCCTTAAACACCTTGGAATATATACTATGGAACTGCCTCAGGCCATATCACCCCAATATGAGTGAGCAGACTGGAAGTGGGGATATAATTGGAACTTCTATGTCACCTTCCGCCATTCCACTTGATGATATAGGTTGTAGTAGTAATACAACAGCAACAGAACCCCCTCTTCCGGATTTTTTTCTTTCCAACTCTGCCTTGCATCAAACATTGGTCTACAGCGCCTAATTTGTTGACCCATTAAAGTCTCTAAGGTAAGGAGATATAACAGATCCCTCGAACATTACCCATTCATATTCTGACATTATTCGACCCATTCTTTAACAACAAATGAGAGTGTGGGGAATGGGGGGCAGTTTAAAAGCATAAATAGGACTAAAAATATTTTTTTTTAATGAAAGTGCGGGTGAGATGTATTCAAAATACTTGCACACAGAGATGTTGGCAATACAACCGCATTTATCAAATTATGGGGAGGTTTTTCTAAATTGGGACAATAGTATTCAAAGTAAGTGGGAAAATTATAACGAGGGAGGTAGTGGATCTGTGGTCTTATTTATAGAAATTTTTAATGTTAATAATTATAGGGTTAAAAAGGATTTTATACTAAGAGGTGGGCATGGGGGAGGGCAATTGAATTAAAATATAATCCAGATTTAGAGGGGTGTCGGGGGATACAACGAATCTATTTCGATACGAGGCTGCAGTGTTTAAAGTATGCATTTTTAATTGTAGCATAAGGAACACTTAAAATATATACCACTCAGAAAAAGTTGGATAAAATAACAATTAATAGTGGGATGGATTCAAAGGTCCCCAAAATAAATTTCACTTATTTAAAAGGTCAAATTCCCATGACACTAACCGGAATTGATATTTTTGAGCGGGCTGAAGCACATTTGAAAATTAGTGTAACGGTGTTACTGTAGGAAACAGAATTTGAAGAGGGTCAGCGTTCCGATAAGAAGGGTGTATTATTTCCATTTCGAGCTCCTTCAATTGAATCAGTAGAACATTGGTTGTGGCTTCTATACACCCCACCCAAAGACTCCGATTCAATTGGTCATTTCAATCTAATTACGGATATTAGTGGGGTTTTATGTGAGGGTAAAAAGCGAGGTGGTGTGTGTTATTACTGTCCAACATGCCTCTCAAGATTTCGCTCTGATTTAAATTTAAAGCATCACATGAAACACTGTAAACGTCATGGATACCAGGCTGTGGAGACGGTAAGTGGAGATAGAGCGATCTTACGTTTTAAAATTTTTCAAAACATGCCCCTGCAGAGCAATAAGATCCCTTTGCACTGCCAAGCTAAGCTGACAGACGTGTGCGTCCCGTGAAATTCAAATCGTGTTAAAATATATGAGGCCATAGGGGTCTCTTACGCTCAAGCGCAATGAAATTCCAATAATACCATGCAAGTGTTGGGTGTAGTTGAGATGTTGAGTCACGGTGAAGACTGCATGTGCTCGGCATTGGTCAGTTTAATCAAAACAGCGAACGGTGCAATGTCATGCCTTCGTTATACAAACGATCCTCGGCTCTTCTTACCAGATGACAGTGCAATTGTTAAAAATCTTAACATGTCTTGGGTGTTCATAATGGACTTTTATAAGTATATTTTGCATGGGGGGAGGAAGAAGTTGATTAATAATGATCCGGTGTAACGTAAACTTCAATAGGGGGGGGAGCGCTGTAGAGTGTTAGCACAACAGTCACGTATTTCAAAAGTTAGACAACAATATTTCGTGCTTGTTTTTATACACAATTCCAATTTCGACCTAAAGTTTGTTCTTCCGGCGTTGGCCTGCATTGCCAAGGGAGGAGTTGTAGATGACGCATGGATAGATGGTTCTTTTTCATATAATGTCATACCTAAATCATCGGAAAAGCTACTGCTGCTAGAATTCATGTGGAAAACAGTTGACAAGGGTAACACGTGCCTGAATAAAATCCGTTTTTTAGACTCTTTCAGCTTCTTCTCCAAATCTTTAAGTCAATTGATTCAGGTACAGAAAGGTGATAATTTTGATAGCTTCCCCCTCCTCAAACCCGATGATGAAATGTATGATTTATTAATGTGTAAGGGTATAGATCCATATGATTATTACAATTGTGGCTCGAGGTTAGATGAGGTGTCACTACCACCCATTGAAGTTTTTTACAATTCTCTTACTGAGAGTAAGTGCACCACTAGCGACAACAAATTTGCTAAGAGGGTTTGGGCAAAGGGCGGACGTAAAAATGGGTGGGATTATTGTAAACTTTACTTGGCCATTGACGTACTCACTCTTCTGTATATTGTGTGCAAAAATTCTTATAAACTCTATTGTTAATTCTGTTTTGATTTATGGTATTATTTTTACACTCCTCTTTTGGTGACTGACTAGATACTTAAAATCAGCAAATAAGAAATAGGTCTGATCGCCGATGTGGATCAGCATCTGTTGGTAGAGAGATCAATGAGGGGTGGGTATGTTTTTCACGGGGACCGTATCATGAAAACTGATCCGAGTGGAAAGCACACCGATGAAAAGTCGGACGCAGTTTTTTTGGATATGAATTCTCTTTACCCATCGGCAATGTCTCACTACTGTTTGCCGTGTGGCAATTATAAATGGCTTGACAATCCCTGTGCTTCGAATCTCCCCGACATTGCCAGTGTTGAGGAGAATGGGGCACAGGGATGGTTTTTTGAAATTGACGGTGAAATACCCATGGAAATCCATGACTCGGTAAAAGACTTTGTTTTTCTGTGCATAAATATACCGGTGGGTAAGGACTCTCTGAGCCCCTACAATTTATCTTTAGTAGAGGACGGGAGTATGCACTGGGTACCTTCAAAACAAAAACTAATTGCCGACCTCAACCCGAAACAGAATATCGTTGTTCATCACGTGCTATTGAAATGGATGGTGTCCAGTGGTTGCAAAGTCACAAAGATTCATAGAGCCCTCCAATTCGATAAAAAGACTTTCATTAAATCGTTTATTGACACCATCTTTAGCAAGCGTTCGCAAACGGAAGCAAAGGTTGAAATATAAGTTAATAGCCTGATCTTAAACTCAACCCTTGGTAAAATATAAGAAGATTTGTTACACAGAAGTCGATGTGACACTGTAACCATTCCCAGAGATTGTGCTCGAATTGTTTAGGATCCAAAATTCACATCGTTCACAATCATAGACTCTGATATGCTGCTCCTACATCGTTAGAAAATAAACATTGTATTAAATAAAAATATTGCAGGCGGAAGTGCAATAACCGAAATATCCAAGAAACTCATGTTGTCATTTTATTACAATGTATGCAAGGTACAGTGGCTGATTGAGGGACAAGTTCAAGTGTATTACGGGGACACTGATACACTCCTGTTAAAAGTCAAAACTGAAAATCTTGAAAGATTTGGAAAATGGCGAGTACATTAACTCACGAATGGACTACACTAACTGAGATGAATCCCACTACCCAGAGCTAGTGAAACGCCAGGCCCCAAATCAATTGTTAATGCTAAAATCTGAAACAGGTAGCGATCTGATATCCAGTGGTGTGTTTCGTGGACAGAAGGTATACTGTGCGGAAACGCATGGCAAGTACATCAAACAAGTTTGCAAGGGGGTACCTAAACACTTTGCAAAAAATAATTTCGACATGAGTGTGTATATAAACTGGGTGTAGCTTAGTTTGGTGCCATGGGCAAAAGTTATGGTGATTTGCTATTTACAATTGAAAAACTACACTGTTGGAGTTGAGAAAAACGCTATGTCTGCCTTATCGGACAATTTCTATGTGCTTGAAGTTGCTGTTACGGTACTACCACACGTTAATTCTTTAATTTCAGACCGAGTTGAATTTATAGATTACAGAAAACAACTCTGTCTAGAAAAATTAACTTAAATTCACAAAAAAAGTATAAATTGGGTGGGAGGATTTTTTTGGGTAATTAGGTGTTTTTTTTTTTTTCTATATCATAATAAAATTACAATGTGTGTGTGTGCACATCAGATAACGGGCCACTATATGAGTCCAGCCCCGGCCCGGGCCCGCCACCACAAGCCTCCGCTTCCCGGCGCCCGGTATGTCCCGGCCCGCCCCCGGCCGCCGCAGCGGTCACTCCCGGGGGGAGGGGGGATTTCCAAAAATAATATGCTGTAAGTAATGTTGATATTATTTCAAGTGCTTTATTCCATTAAATGTGGTATTTTTTTTTATAAATAAAAAAAAAGTATATTAATTCAAGTGTTTTTTTCTATTAGCTACGCAAATTTTGCATTTCTTATTATAGATAAATTAGAAAGGTGTATATTTTTTTAATGTTCAATGTGTTTTTTTATTTTTAGAATCTCTTAAAAGTACTCTTAGCTTTTTATGTTTATAATAAAAGAAAATATGATTCTTTATTCGTCTTCTTCTTCTTCTTCTTATTATTCTTGAACGGAGTAGTAATAGGAAAATTATTTAGTCATTAGACAGCCATAGTCTACAGTTAGTTGTCTAGGTGAACTGTTGAAGGGAACATGTATCAATTTAAAACACCATTCAGATCGTTTCTGTGTGGACCGTCAATGTCGGGCAAAACAATACTGTTAACTAAAATAATTAAAAATTGCGATAAATTTTTTTTATAAAAGCAGAAAAAAATATACTATTGTTGCAGTATCTGGAAAGATTCATGTGTTAAAATAAAAGCAAGTCCCACGACGGGGTTTGGTGCCGATGCAATTCATACAGGGACTTGAAGTTTTCAGTATTATTGAACAAAACTCTTCTTTGATCATTGACGATCTAGCTGAATCTATTTAACAATGGTCCCAGGAACTGCTACAACTGTTCACTGTTCGCTCTCATCATGAACAGATTTCCGTTACTCTGGTTCTACACAATCTCTTTCATCAGAGAAAATGTATGCGAACACTTGCATTGAACTGCACCTACTATATCATCTACAGAGTTGTTAGTTATTCTAGCTCGCTAATAACTCTAAATAAAAAAATATATCCAGGTGCCCACAAATTTATGCTCTCAGCATACAATCAGGCAACTTATAAACCCTAAGGCTACATCCTATTGGATCTTAATCAAAATACATCCGAGGATCTGCGTGTCGTCACAGATATTTTTGACAATGAAATTACAGTATATATCCCCTTGAACACTAAAAAGACCTATTAGTTGCTATCATGACACTGAAGAAACTACATGAAAATAGACATTTGTTTTCAGTTCTAAGCACTTCAAAACTTCCGCTTAGGAAAGCAATACTCAAAGACAGTATTTACAATGGTTTCATTAATCTTATATCCGAACGTTTTTTAAATGTGTCCGAGGTTAATGTTCACGTGACATATTTATTTAAGCAACAGGCAAAGAAAAATCTTTCTTTTGTACATACTAGGGCCTATAAAAAGATAGGTAATAATTTTAAACGGAAACGTCTTTTTTAGGCAGGCGGTAGCTTTTCACACTTTTACTGCCAATTATTACATGACTTGTAAACAGTTTTGTATAGAAAGAGAATGGCAAAACCCTATAAATTGACTCCAATAGAACTCGCTCTCTCACCCGTCGAACGCTTTGAGAACAATCTGAGTAAATTCCTTGACAATGAAAATATTGAGGATGATAAACAACTGCTTTTACTTCCAGATGCACGTTGCCGAGTCGAAAAACACTGGTCCTATTATTCGAAGCCCACTGCTTCTGGTGCTGCTGATTCCAAAAAAGAATCATCTCCTCAGCATTCTGCTTCTGGAGCACAATTAAAGAAGGAGGAATTGGATTCAATTGTATCGAAAATTGGAAATCTAATGCCCCACTCATATCGTGAACAAATTACACGACTCCTAGTCTATCTCTTGGAAAGTGGTGCAGATCACATTCAAGTTGAGAGTAATGGGAAAGAGATTAAAATTCAGGACAAGAGCTATAATCTACTTGATTTAATCTATGACATGGTAACAAATCGTAAGGGACTATTATCATTTGACACTCATCTATACAACCTTCTAAATACATTAAACTTCCCCAAAAGCCTTATTGGCAATAGACAAATTCTAAAAAAATTAAATGAACATGCATCATCATCATCATCATCATCAACAACATTTACATAATAAAAATATGAACCTGAAGAAGAAGATTTTAAATAAGTTTTTAAAAATAATAGCACATCGCTGACAGCTAAATAAAAGCGACAACTTTTCAAGTCAATATCACCATCACCTTTACCAACAGCCCGTATAAACAAGGGTAGTAGTCGCTGCACAACGTGTTTACTTTCAAAATAGTAGAAGTTCTGAAAGGGATTTTTGAAAATATTGGTGAGGCGGGGAGTTTAAGTTCCCCCACCACTCTTTCCAAAGTCACTGGTGTTCACACTAAAAGTGTACAAGACTATCTACAAAATGAATCAAGTTACACTCTGCATAGAAATCATAGAATCTCTGCATAGAATCTTCGTGCCAATCAATATCGAAAAACTACAGCCTTTTACCCATTGCATATAATGCAAGCAGATCTCCTGACTCTAGAGCAGCTTCAAAGACGTCACAATACACCGTACAAGTACATTATACTTGCAATCAGTGTTTATAGTCGCTATGCATATGCGATTCCATTGCGATCAAAGAGAGGTGTTGAAGTTGCTCAGGCCATTGAAAGTATTCTCGAACACGATTCATATAAAGAAATTCAAACGGATCGCGGTAGTGAATTTGTTAATTCCCATGTTGCAAAAATACTACAGAAATATAGTACACTGCTCTATCATAGTCACAGTCCTATAAAGACTGCATTCGCCGAACGATTGATAAGAACTATTCGACTTTTAATTTCAAGATATTGTACATTGAAAAATACATCGGCTTTTATTCATGATCTAGATAAAATCATGTTGATTTATAATCAACGACCTCATCGATCATTGTCCAACTCCACGCCAATGAAAGTTCATCATTCTGATCATGATACAATTGAGACTTTTCTTATACAGTATTCCAATGAATCGACTGTCAAGAAGATGAAAAATACATTCATTGTTGGTGATACTGTTCGAATTAATAGAGCAAGTACTATTTTTTAAAGGAGGAATTATTCAGGGTCAACAGAACTTTTCATAGTGGCAAAAATAGTAGACACTAAACCCATAACTTATCACCTGCGTGATACCAAAGATGAAGAGATTCTCGGCGGCTTTTATGACTATGAAATACAAAAAGTTAAAAATGCTAGTGAAATCTATCAAATTGAAAAGATATTAAAGACACGTACTCGCAGGGGTAATAAACAGTTACTTGTTAGGTGTCTAGGATACAAATCTGATTTTGATTCTTGGATCGGTGTTGAAGATATTGACAATGCCCAATGATTTCTATGTAACATTCATGTCCAACGTTTCCGATCCTCTCTACAATGACTTGAATACGAGAAGTGATTTTTCGACAAAACTCACCCCTGCCATCAAATTTGACGGTGCTTATGAGGTGGCTCTTGTCGACTGTATTCTCAAAAATACCTATGACATCCTGAGTAGGGATCGTGTGTATGATATAAAAGTTAAACCACTCGATTGGACTATGTATGGCTTGAACTCTGCTGACACTGAGAGTATTGAAGCACTTAATCCTAGTGTAGATAGCCTACTTCGGTTAGAAGATACGTAATATTATAATTGGAGAGTTTTGTTTGGAACTAAGAATAGAAAAAACTTACGTAACATTGCTATGTCTAGCCACTTTATTTATTCATTGTAATATGATATTATTTATATCAGATCACCTGTTGACACTAAAGTAACTATTCTCAATTATAATCTGAGAGATGTTCTTGTCTTTAAAGAGAATATGATCAATGGGAAAAATACTGACACCGTTTACGGCATGAATCAAGCTAGTTTTGCAGATTATCTACCTGGTTTTGCCTCGGACTCTTGCTTATTTAACTTTATATCCTTTGTGGAAACATCGAAAGCCGGCAAGTTAAATGTCTCCCTCCTGCGTGTTCTTGAGCGAAAAACAAATCATGAACTTGTTCATCACTATAATATAAAGCATCTTCAGTATGTTCCTGTAAACACTTCGTATTTGGAACTCTGTCAGTTAACTCTAAGAAGTGAATTGGGTGATTTTCTGAAAATAAAAAAAGGTTTAGCAGTAATTATATGTCATTTCAAATCCACTGTAAGTAGCATTACAATCACCTAAAATGGGCAGTAGGAGAATTCCATTCGTATATCCCAATATCGATTGTTATGTTGGTGCTTTGAGTCCACGTCCAATAGGCAATGGATTGGAGAGGAGTAAATCATCCTTGAGCACCCTCTTTCTCATGAAAAAAGTCCTAAATTTCAAAACTAATATTTAAAAGCATATCCACAATATCATTTTGCCGTGTCGTGATCAATATATCAATAAATTGTGTAAATGCATTTGAACCACGACGTAGAAGCTTCATACAATAGTCTAATGATGGAGAATAAGTTTTCATTATATTGACAAGCAGTCCCCTAGAAAATATATTCCTTTGAATAGACAACTCTAGAATATCATCATCTAGAATCAAACGTTTTTCCATAGTAAATAGATTCCCCATGTTTCGCACTTTCTCAGATCTATCCATTTTTTTAGAGTCCTAACTTTCTCACTACCAACTTCAGACTAATCAGAATTTCTTTTTGTACTCTAGAAAATATACGCTAGTCTACTATAGAAAAAAAAAACCATTGATTTAGAAACATTTTTATTGAACATAATAATAATAATAATATTCACTGATGCATTTTGTTCTCATTAATATATTTCGATAGGACATCTAATGCTGACCGAAGTTTATTTATGGAGAATATTCACTTTTCCAGCAAAACATAGTTGCTCCTCCTGCTTAAACTTGCTTAATGATACCACATATCTAGAATACATAATGTCCCATTCAAGGCATAGTCTACAGCCAGCGGTTATTTCCACAGCTACATTGGGTACTCGTATATAATTGCTGCTGCTGCTGTCGGTTCCATCATTAATCTCCAATAATGTAAATGCACCACTCATTTTTTCTCTACTAATATCCTATCAAATAAACTTTTCTCTCTCTGAATTCAATTCTCTTATTAATGTGAACTAAAATAACAATTACAGCTTATATCCGAATCCAACGACCAATCAAATTAGCTTGACAGCCGCTCTCTCTCTCTTTGACCCAAAAAAAAATGAGTGTCACATTAGAAAACCCCGTCTGGTAAGGTAAGTATCGTTCGTAGTAATAGGTGACTGGCCCTGGTAACCCAATGTACCGGTTAAACTATACACATATCCATGCCTCAGGCTTGTGAAAGTGCATGTATATTCAGTGGTGCCTATTATAACGTTCGTTGTAATAGGTGACGGACCGGTGGTAAGCCAATGTACCGGTTAAACTACACACATATCCATGCCTCAGGCTTGTGAAAGTGCATGTATATTCAGTGGTGCCTATTACCATACTACTCATATCATGATTAGTTTGTTCACAAGTTCGAACTAAGGTCATCTTGATAGTATTAGGACTATAGACTAGCTTTGTAATTTGTATTAATTTAAAAACAAAGTTTTTCCGAGGGAAGTAAAGAGTGAAGTTGAAACTTAAAACGGACAAAAATTAATACTTCACAGCCTATTTAATATATATTTATAAACCAAGTATGAACAGAGAAGCTGGTAACATTTCCCTGTATTCTAGGGAATAAGGATAATTAGCGCTTAACTAAAAAACAAGAATTCAAACGATAAAAACAGGGTAATTGGCTTAATGTTAAAGAGTGAGCGTATAGCCTGATACATCTAAACGAATTGATAAAGGTTTTTATAGTCTTACACCAGTTGTGACATTATTAACTTTCAGTATACAGTTAAAATTATCTTAAAAACATTAGCGTAAAACTCAATATTTGTTAATAACCGCAAAGTAATTTAACAGCATACAGAAATATTGGATTGATTTATGAAGCAGCATTTTGCTTTCACCATCTATAATACCAATAGTGGGTAATATACAGTCTTAAATTGTAAGAAATATGCTTTAGTATCACTTGAAATGGAGATCGAATAACACATAATTTGAACTCTGGAAATCAGATTCTTTCTCTCTATACAGGAATGAATTTCAAGCTATGATACAAATTTTAAAGCTAGTCTATATTTATGATATTCTCACTGCGACTTTACTTCGAAATTGTGTACAAATTAATCTTTATCTATCTTTTTCTGAACCAAAACAAAATCCAAATATTGAATAGATAAATTCTTAGAAAGGAATACCAATTTAAACGTACAAAAATAGAGAAAATTCTAAAATGAGTAGCTCCCCTGCCTTGAAAGGAATTGATCCTAAGAGGGATTGATAGCATCCTTATCCTATAAAGTGACTTTTTTTGGTCTGCTTCAATCGTACCAAAAGTCCCGGACTATTTCGTGCTGCCCCCCATGCGCTGTTTCCGTACATAAACATAGTACCATAGGGAAATGTAATTAACCAGTTTATTTGTGCTAGTTATATTAATATATATTAAATAGGCTGTGAAGTAATAATTTTTTTTCCATTTTAAGTTTGAACTTTGCTCTTTACTAGTAGAGGGCCAGGTATTACCACAGGGGGGGACAAGATCACAGCCAATCAGAGGGCTAGAATAAAAGCGGGACAAGATTGCAAACCTCTTTCTAGACCAATCACAGAACTAGAAAGACTACTAGTACAAGCTCATAGGCTAAGTGACATCAGAGCAGATTTCTTGGAACGTTAGCTTTGAATTTACATAATATGCTTATCGAGCTATGTATTATCTGTTTGTCACCATGAGACATTTGTTTATAATGTTTGTTCCTCAATGCTTTCAAACGGAAAACAGTTTAAGAAATTTTAGAAGATTATTTGGGGTGAAACAGATTGAGACATGTGACTTAATCTAGCTTTACTTCTCGGCTGTGGTCGTAATAATAGACAAGAACACAATATAGGATTAGTGAGATGGTTATGGATTTGAACCATCAAGGACCGCAACCACCAATGACCCTAGCAGCCAAGGACCTCAACCTCCAAGGTCCCCTCTTCCCAACCTCCAAGGGGCCCCCTCCCTTCAACTTTTTGGGCCCATCCCCCCATTTTCTTATACTTTTTTTGAAGCTTACTTTTTTGGACTTTTTTTTATTTTTTTAACATAATTTTATTTCAACTTTTTTTTACATGTCTTAGAATGACATAAAACACACTTAAAGCATAAAAATTCACATTTAAGCTAGATTTCTTAACGTATGTAGATGTGTGTTGTCTGAAACCTATGATTTGGGGTGCTTGGTTTACTATTTCGCACTTTTCTGACCTAGGTATCATAGCCGGTTGTAGCTGTGTGTGTAGACTTTTCTTAGCTAGGTTTCTTAACCTTTCGTAGGTGTGTTTGGCATGAAACTTATGATTTGGGACGTCTAGTTTGCTATTTCGGACTTTTCTGAGCTATTTTTCATAGCCGTTCATTAGTATATGTTGTATAAACACATGAATAGCTTTAATAATTTTTGGGGGGTGAGGGACGACCAAAGACCTAATTAGTTATACTTTTACATATTTTTTAGTAAAGTTGGGTTTTATTTTTTGGAAGTAAGAACATAAAAGTTGTAAATATGAACATCTGATTTTATTAATAACATTTGATTTTTTTAATTAAGTTGGGTGTTAGTTTCAAGAAATACGAACATCCACGTTTAAAATACATATGATTTCATTAATCATTTCTTATATTTTAATAAAGATGGGTTTTAGTTTTCGGAAATAAGAACACCCACGTTTAAAATACATGTGATTCTATTAATAACATTTGATTTTTTTAAAATAAAGTTGGGTTTTAGTTTAAAAAAAAAAAATCACATTTAAGGTAGATTTCTTAACGGTTTAGTTTTCAGAAATGTGTGTTGTCTGAAACCTATGAGTTGGGGTGCTTGGTTTACTATTTTGCACTTATGTGACCTAGGTATCTTAGCCTGTCGTTGGTGTGTGTTGTCTGAAATCTATGATTTGGGGTGTTTGGTTTACTATTTTAGACATTTCTTAGCTAGGTTTCTCAGCCTTTCGTAGGTGTATTTTTGCATAAAACTTATGATTTGGGATGTGTAGTTCGCTAATTTGGACTTTTCTGTGCTAGGTTTCTTAGCCTTTCATAGGCGTGTGTTGTATGAAACCCATGATTAACTTTAATATTTTTTTTGGGAGGTGCGGGATGATCCAAGGCCTCATTGGGTAAATTTTTGCTCATTTTTATAATAAAGTTTGGTTTTAGTTTTCAGAAATATGAACATCCCAGTTTAAAATACATCTTATTTTATTAATAACATTTGATTTTTTAAATGAAATTGGGTTTTAGCGTCAAGAAATACGACCATCCCTGTTTAAAATACATATGATTTTATTAATAATATTTGATATTTTAATAAAGTTGGGTTTTAGTTTTCGGAAATAAGAACACCCACGTTTAAAATACATGTAATTCTATTAATAATATTTGATTGTTTTTAATATGTTTGGTTTTAGTTTCAAAAAATTCCCATTTAAGCTTGATTTCTTAACGTATGTAGATTTGTGTTGTCTGAAACCTATGATTTGGGGTGATTGGTTTACTATTTCGTACTTTTCTGAGCAAGGTTTCTTAGCCTTTTGTAGGTGTCTATTGTCTGAAATCTATGATTTGGGATGTTTGGTTTACTATATAAGGCTTTTCTTAGCTAGGTTTCTTAGCCTTTCGTAGGTATGTGTTTCATGAAACTTATGATATGCGATGTCTAGTGTGCTATTTGGGACTTGTCTGAGCTAGCTTTTCTAATTTTTCGTAGGTTTATGTTGACTGAAACCTATGATTTCGGATGCTTGGTTTACTATTTCGCACTTTTCTGAGCTAGGTTTCATAGCCTTTCATAGGTTTATGTTATATACCCAATGATTAACTTTAATATTTTTTCGGGAGGTGGGGGATGATCCAAGGCCTCATTGGGGACATTTAAAAAAAATAAAGCTGGGTTTTAGTTTTCAGAAATATGAACATCCCAGTTTAAAATACATCTGATTTTATTAATAACATTTGATTTTTTTTAATAAAGTTGGGTTTTAGTTTCAAGAAATATGAACATCCACGTTCAAAATACATGTGATTTTATTAATGATATTTGATATTTTAATATAGTTGGGTTTTAGTTTTCGGAAATAAGAACACCCACGTTTAAAATTCATATGATTCTATTAATAATATTTGATTTTTTTAAAAATAAAGTTGGGTTTTAGTTTCAAGAAATACGAAAATCCATGTTTAAAATACATATGATTTTAATAATAATATTTGCTATTTTAATACAGTTGGGTTTTAAAATTTAAATTCAAGAAATGTGAACATCACCGTTTAAAATACATCTGATTTTATTAATAATATTTGATTTTTTAATAAAGTTGGGTTTTAGTTTTCAGGAACATGAACATCCACGTTAAAAATATATGTGATTGTATTAATAATATTTGATTTTCTAATGAAGTTGGGTTTTAGTTTTCAGAAAGGGCGAAACAGTTTGAAACATTTTAGAGGATGATTTGGGCGAAACAGAGTGAGACATGTAAGTTGACTTAGATTTACTTCATGGCTGTGTTCTGTTTAATACACTAGGCTGTGTTTAATAATATTTGATTTTTCAATAAAGTTGGGTTTTAGTTTTCAGAAACATGAACATCCCAATTTTCAATTTGATCGGTGAATGTTCTACCAAAAAGCGTTTTTTTCTGATTTCAAATAAAATTCTATGACTTTTTAATATTCTCGCTACTCAAAGGTCCAAATGCAAGAACTTTTACTTGAATTCCATTTATAATATTCATATTTTTTAATTGGATTGTATGAAGGGGGTAAAAGAGTTAAAAGTGTGTAGCAGTTAAGATAAGTCTGAGAGGATGATAAGTCTTAGGCAACTTTCCATAAATGTTTCCATGTTTCATTTACATGCAATAGACACCGAGCGTTTTATGATTCCTCCCCATAATGAATTCTACGGGTTTTATCACTCCTCCACACAATAATTTCAGATGGTTTTAGGACTCCTCCCCCTAGTCATAAATTTTTCTACCCTTGAGCAAAGATATAAAAGTTTGATGAAGTACTTCTCTGCTCAAATATTACATTAATAGCTTCCAGAATGATAGGAATATATGACACAGAATTTATTGGTTTGAAAAATCATCTTGTGGTGTTATATTTGAAGGTGCATTTTTATTATTGTCTATGGAACACGAGGAAATTGACTCTTATCATTGGATAGTGAACTATAATATGTTTGAGTATGATAAAAGCTTATGGAGTACTACATTACACCGTATAAACATACTGGGATTCTACGATATAGTGATTAAACCACATAATAAAAGGGGTAAAGAACTGAGAAATGTTCAGGAAGAAGTTATTAAAATTTTCAGCTTTTTTGGGATTGAAGCACTATACGTAACGAGAAAAATAATTAAAGAAAAAGTTTCGTTTTGAATCCG
Source organism: Artemia sp. Qi Xiang Cuo (assembly GCF_049724085.1). Lineage (NCBI taxonomy): Eukaryota > Metazoa > Arthropoda > Branchiopoda > Anostraca > Artemiidae > Artemia > Artemia sp. Qi Xiang Cuo. The sequence continues at coordinate 39,059,778 of NC_142798.1, forward strand.
TAACCGTAGGATTCCACTTTTCAATTTTGAAGAATTTAAGTGTCCTAGATTTGAAGGGGCCTATCATCGTCCTGAAGAGGAGATTAGGTTCTTCTCGCAGTGGTTACATAGGGACATATCTGATCATGATAAGTCCATAAGATACGGTAAAAAGTATTCTATATCATGGGATTCTTGTTTGTGGATGTTTAACAGTGAACTTTAAGTATTATTTTTATGTAAATATGTGTTTTTTTCTTCAAAAAATATTTTTTAATAAGTTTACGCAATAAATATCTTTAAGCTTAACCCGTTTTTATTCTTTAAAATAGTTCTATTCATTCAAGAAATTATGAAAAAAATTGTAAGTAAGTACGAAACAACTTCTTGAATTCGCTTCTTGGACACACAATACGGAAATTTTATCCAGGAAATTATGACAAAATTGTAAGTAAGTAACAAACTCTTTCTTGAATTCACCACTTAATACCAAAATTTCATTCACTATACCAAAATTTCATTCAAGAAACTATGGAAAAAATTGTAAATAAGTAACAAACTCCTTCTTGAATTTGCCTCTTTGAAACACAACACGGAAATTTCATCCAGGAAATTATGAGAAAATTGTAAGTAAGTAATAAACTCTTTCTTGAATTCACCTCATGGATAAACAATACAGAATTTTCATTCAAAAAATTATGAAAAAATTGTAAGTAAGTGTCAAACTCTTTCTTGAATTTGCCTCTTGGATATACAATACAGAAATTTCTTTCAAGAAATTATGAAAAAATTGTAAGTAAGTAACAAACTCTTTCTTGAATTCACCTCATGGATACACAATACAGAAATTTCATTCCAGAAATTATGAAAAATTGTAAGTAAGCATCAAACTCTTTCTTGACTTCGCCTCTTGGATACATAATACAGAAATTTCATTCAAGAAATTATGAAAAAATTGTTAGTAAGTAGCAAACTCCTTCTTGAATTTACCTCTTGAATGCACAATACAGAAATTTCATTCGAGAAATTTTTAGAAATTGTAAGTAAGTAACAAACTCTTTCTTGAATTCACCTCATGGATACACAATACAGAAATGCATTCAAAAAATTATGAAAAAAATTGTAAGTAAGTAGCAAGCTCCTTCTTGAATTCACCTCTTGGATACACAATACAAAAATTCCATTCGAGAAATTTGAAAAAAATTGTAAGTAAGTAACAAACTCTGTCTTATATTCACCTCATGGATACAAAATACAGAAATTTCATTCAAGAAATTATGAAAAATTGTAAGTAAGTATCAAACTCTTTCTTGAATTCGCCTCTTGGATACACAATACAGAAATTTCATTCAAGAAATTATGAAAAAAATTGTAAGTACGTAGCAAACTGCTTCTTGGATTCACCTCTTGGATACACAATACAGAAATTTTATTTAAGAAATAACGAAAAATTGTAAGTAAGTAACCAACTGTTTCTTGAATTCACCTTTTGGATACACAATACAGAAATTTCAGTCAAGAAACTATGAAAAAATTGTAAGTAAGTAACAAACTCTTTCCTGAATTCACCTCTTGGATGCCAATACAGAAATTTCATTCGATAAATTATTGAAAAATTGTAAGTAAGTAAGTAACAAACTCGTTCTTGAATTCGCCTCTTGGATAAACAATACAGACATTTCATTCGAGAAATTATGAAAAAATTGTAAGTAAGTAACAAACTCTTTCTTGAATTCACCTCATGGATACACAATACATAATTTTCATACAAGAAATTATGAAAAATTGTAAGTAAGTATCAAACTCTTTCTTGAATTCGCCTCTTGAATACACAATATAGAAATTTTATTCCAGAACTTATGAAAAACTGTAAGTAAGTAACAAACTCTTTCTTGAATTCACCTCATTGATACACAATACAGAAATTTCATTCAAAAAATTATGATAAAATTGTAAGTAAGTAGCAATCTCCTTCTTCAATTCACCTCTTGGATACACAATACATAAATTTCATTCGAGAAATTTAAAAAAATTGTAAGTAAGTAACAAACTCTTTCTTGAATTCACCTCATGGACAAACAATACAGAAATTTCATTCAAAAAATTATATAAAATCGTAAATAAGTAGCAAACTCTTTCTTGAATTTATCTCTTGGATATACAATACAGAAATTTCTTTCAAGAAATTATGAAAAAATTGTAAGTAAGTAACAAAGTCTTACTTGGATTCACCTCATGGATACACAATACAGAAAATTCTTTCAACAACTTATGAAAAAATTGTAAGTAATTAGCAAACTCCTTCTTGAATTCACCTCTTGAATCCACAATACAGAAATTTTATTCAAGAAATAACGAAACAATTGTTAGTAAGTAACCAAGTTTTTCTTGAATTCACCTCTTGGATACACAATACAGAAATTTCAATCAAGAAACTATGAAAAATTGTAAGTAAGTAAAAAACTCTTTCCTGAATTCACCTCTTGGATGAAAAATACAGAAATTTCATTTGAGAAATTATGAAAAATATGTAAGTAAGTAAGTAATAAACTCGTTTTTGAATTCACCTCTTGGATACACAATACAGACATTTTATTTGAGAAATTATGAAAAATTGTAAGTAAGTAACAAACTATTTCTTGAATTCATCTCTTGAATACACAATATAGAAATTTTATTCAAGGAATTATGAAAAAATTGTAAGTAACAAACTCTTTCTTGAATTCACCTCTTGTATGCACAATAAAGACATGTCATTCTAGAAATCATGAAAAAATTGTAAGTAAGTAACCAACTGTTTCTTGAATTCACCTCTTGGATACACAATACAGAAATTTCAATCAAGAAAATATGAAACATTGTAAGTAAGCACAATGTTCTCTTTCTTGAATTTACCTCTTCTATGCACAATACAGACAATCCAATCGAGGAATTATGAAAAATTGTAAGCAAGTAACAAACTCAATCTTGAATTCACCTCTTGTATATAAAATATTGTAATATCGTTCAAGGAACCATGAAAAACTGTAAGGTATATAAGTAACCAACTTTCTTGAATTCATCTCATGGATACACAATATAGAAATTTCATTCAAACAATTATGAAAAAATTGTAAGTAAGTAGCAAGCTCCTTCTTGAATTCACCTCTTGGATACACAATAGATAAATTTCATTCGAGAGATTTGAAAAAATTGTAAGTAAGTAACAAACTCTTTCTTGCTTTCACCTCATGGATACATAATACAGAAATTTCATTCAAAAAATTATGAAAAAATTGTAAGTAAGTAGCAAACTCTTTCTTGAATTTGCCTCTTGGATATACAATACAGAAATTTCTTACAAGAAACTATCAAATAATTGTAAGTAAGTAACAAAGTCTTTCTTGAATTCACCTGATGGATACACAACAAATAAATTTCTTTCAAGAAAATATGAAAAAATTGTAAGTAAGTATCAAACTCTTTCTTGAATTCACCTCTTGGATACACAATACAGAAATTTTATTGAAGAAATAACAAAAAATTGTAAGTAAGTAACTAACTGTTTCTTGAATTCACCTCTTGGATACACAATAAAGAAATTTCAATCAAGAAACTATGAAAAATTGTAAGTAAGTAAAAAACTCTTTCCTGAATTCACCTCTTGGATGAAAAATACAGAAATTTCATTTGAGAAATTATGAAAAATATGTAAGTAAGTAAGTAATAAACTCGTTTTTGAATTCACCTCTTGGATACACAATTCAGACATTTTATTCGAGAAATTATGAAAAATTGTAAGTAAGTAACAAACTATTTCTTGAATTCACCTCTTGAGTACACAATATAGAAATTTTATTCAAGGAATTATGAAAAAACTGTAAGTAACAAACTCTTACTTGAATTCACCTCTTGGATACACAATACAGACATGTCATTCTAGAAATTATGAAAAAGTTGTAAGTAAGTAACCAACTGTTTCTTGAATTCACCTCTTGGATACACAATACAGAAATTTCAATCAAGAAAATATGAAACATTGTAAGTAAGCACAAACTCTTTCTTGAATTTACCTCTTCTATACACAATACAGAAATTTCATTCGAGAAATTATGAAAAATTGTAAGTAAGTAACAAACTCTTTCTTGAATTCACCTCTTGAATACACAATATAGAAATTTTATTCAAAGAATTATGAAAAACTGTAAGTAAGTAACCAACTCTTTCTTGAATTCACCTCTTGGATACACAATAAAGACATGTCATTCGAGAAATCATGAAAAAATTGTAAATAAGTAACCAACTCTTTCTTGAATTCATCTCTTGTATGCACAATACAGAAATTTTATTCAAGAAATTATGAAAAATTGTAATTAAGTGACAAACTCTTTCTTGAATCCACCTCTTGGATACACAATGCAGAAATTTCATTCAAAAAATTATGAAAAAATTGTAAGTAAGTAACAAACTCTTTTTGAATTCACCTCTTGGATACACAATACAGAAATTTCATTCAAGAAATTATGAAAAAATTGTAAGTAAGTAACGAACTCTCCAAAAAAATAGGTTACACTGGTTATAGATGACAGCACACCCGCTCAGACACCGAGTCATGGTGAGAGAGACATGCAAAAAGTTAGGCTAATTTAGATTCACTTAGAGTGGCGATATACATAAAGTCGAAAAGTAAAGTTTGGAGGGGAAAAATATGGGTACTCCAACTTGAAAAATGTTTTTTTTAAGGTTAATTTGGATTAGGTTACGTGCGCGCAATGAACCCAACTTTATTAAAAAATATGCGAAAATGTACCCAATGAGGCCTTGGATCCACCTCCCAAAAAATATTAAAGTTAATCATGGGTGTCATACAATATACACCTACGAAAGGCTAGGAAATCTAGCTCAGAAAAGTCAAAAATAGCAAACTAGATATCCCAAATCATAAGTTTCATGCAATACACACCTACGAAAAGTGAGGAAACCTAGCTAAGAAAAGTCTAAAATAGTAAATCAAACACCCCAAATCATAGATTTCAGACAAAACACACCTACGACAGGCTATGATACCTAGGTCAGAAAAGTGTCAAATAGTAAACGAAGCACCCCAAATCATAGGTTTCAGACAACACACATCTACATACGTTAAGAAATCTAGCTTAAATGTGAATTTTTATGCTTTAAGTGTGTTTTATGTCATTCTAAGACATGTAAAAAAAAGTTGAAATAAAATTATCATCTTAAAACAATAAAACAAAAGTTAAAAAAAATAAACTTAAAAAAAAGTATAAAAAATGGGGGGATGGGTCCAAAAAGTTAGAGGGAGGGGCCACTTGGAGATTGGGAGAGGGGGCCCTTGGAGGTTGAGGACCTTGGTGGATAGGGTCATTGTTGGTTGCGGTCCTTGATGGTTCAAATCCATAGCCATCTCACTAATCCCATATTGTGTACTTGTCTATTATAGCGACCACATCCAAGAAGTAAAGCTAGGTCAAGTCACATGTCTCAAACTGTTTCACCCCAAAAACTCCTCTAAAATTTCTTAAACTGTTTTTCGTTTGAAAGCATTGAGGAACAAACATAATGAACAAATGTCTGATGGTTAAAAACAGATAATACATAGCTCGATATGCATATTACGTAAATTCAAAGCTAACGTTCCAAGAAATCTGCTTTGATGTCACTTAGCCTATGAGTAGTAATCTATCTATTGAAATGAACCCTACAAGGAAACCTACGCCTGAGGCAGTTTGGTTTGACGATTACATTGCAAAAAGCGACCAATCCTTTACCTATAAAGTGGTCAAACACGTTTTGAGAGTATAGTCGAGATTGTATAAGACAACCAGACTGGCTTTTTGCTATTGATATCAATTGCACAAGGAATTGCACAAGAATATGCAACACAGTTTCACGTGGACATTTTAAAAAGCTGGCAAACCTATAAACTGGTCAAACATGTTTTGAAACTATAGTCGAGGTTGTATAACACAATCAGACTGGTTTTTTGCTATTGATATCAATTGCACAAGGAATTGCACAAGAAGGTGCAACACAGTTTCTCGTGGATATTTTAAAAAGCTTGCAAACCTATAAAGTGGTCAAACACGTTTTCAACCAGATGGGTTTTTGAAACACATTCAGCATGGTGTGTTTTATTTATTTATTTATTTATTTTTTGTGGCAATTGACATTTTTTCTGATAACAAGTACCATTCATTGCGATCGTAGCTCTATGATGTGGATGACTTGAAATAAAATTTTTAACGATAAATGTCTGAAAAGTGTTCTTGGGGAGATGGGTTGATGGCAGAAGGATCTCTTAAAGTAGTTATAGTGTGATAGTGGAGGGCGTGTTTCTAGCGAAAAACCCGTGTGGATGACTTGAAATAAAATTTTTTAACAAGAAATCTCTGAAAAAATTATTTTGGGGGGATGGGTTGATGGCAGAAGGATCTCTTATAGTAGTTATAGTGAGCTAGGGGGGGGCGTGTTGGTAGTAAAAACCCTGTGAGGATGACTTGAAATAAAATTTTTTAACAATAAATCTCTGAAAAAATATTTTTGGGGGGATGGGTTGATGGCAGAAGGATCTCTTAGAGCAGTTACAGTGTGATAGTGGGGGGCGAGTTGCTAGCAAAAAGACCGTGTGGATGACTTGAAATAAAATTTTTTTACAAGAAATCTGAAAAAATATTTTTGGGGGATGGGTTGATGGCAGAAGGATCTCTTAGAGTAGTTATAGTATGATAGTGGGGGGGGTGCGTTACAAGCGAAAAACCCGTGTGGATGAATTGAAATAAAAAATTTTAACAAGAAATCTCCTGAAAAAATATTTTTTTGGGGGGATGGGTTGATGGCAGAAGGATCTCTTAGAGTAGTTATAGTGTGATAGTGGGGGGTGAGTTGCTAGAAAAAACCCGTGTGGATGACTTAAAATACAATTTTTTAACAAGAAATCTCTGAAAAAGTATTTTTGTGGGGATGGGTTGATGGCAGAAGGATCTCTTAGAGTAGTTATAGTGTGATAGTGGAGGGCGAGTTGCTAGCAAAAAACCCGTGTGGATGATTTGAAATAAAAATTTTAACAAGAAATCTCTGAAAAAATATTTTTGGGGGGATGGGTTGATGGCAGAAGGATCTCTTAGAGTAGTTATAGTGTGATAGGAGAAGGGCGAGTTGCTAGCGAAAAACCCCTGTGGATGACTTGAAAAAAATTAATTTTAACAAGAAATCTCTGAAAAAATATTTTTGGAGGGATGGGTTTATGGCAGAAGGATCTCTTAGAGTAGTTATAGTGTGATAGTGGGGGGGGGCGAGTTACAAGCGAAAAACCCGTGTGGATGACTTGAAATAAAAAATTTTAACAAGAAATCTCCTTAAAAAATATTTTTTTGGGGGGATGGGTTGATGGCAGAAGGATCTCTTAGATGAGTTATAGTGTGATAGTGGAGGGCGAGTTGCTAGCGAAAAACCCGTGTGGATGACTTAAAATACAATTTTTTAACAAGAAATCTCTGAAAAATTATTTTTGTGGGGATGGGTTGATGGCAGAAGGATCTCTTAGAGTAGTTATAGTGTGATAGTGGAGTCCGAGTTGCTAGCAAAAAACCCGTGTGGATGACTTTAAATAAAAATTTTAACAAGAAATCTCTGAAAAAATATTTTTGGGGGAATGGGTTGAAGGCAGAAGGATCTCTTAGAGTAGTTATAGTGTGATAGGAGAAGGGTGAGTTGCTAGCGAAAAACCCGTGTGGATGACTTGAGATACAATTTTTTAACAAGAAATCTCTGAAAAAATATTTTTGGGGGGATGGGTTGATGGCAGAAGGATCTCTTAGAGTAGTTATAGTGTGATAGTGGAGGGCGAGTTGCTAGCGAAAAACCCGTGTGGGTGACTTGAAATAAAATTTTTTAAAAAGAAATGTCTGAAAAAATATTTTTGGGGGGATGGGTTGATGGCAGAAGGATCTCTTAGAGTCGTTATGGTGTTATAGGGGAGGGGTGAGTTGCTAGTGAAAAACCCGTGTGGATGACTTGAAATAAAAATTTTTAACAAGAAATCTCTGAAAAAATATTTTTGGGGGGATGGGTTGATGGCAGAACTATCTCTTAGAGTAGTTATAGTGTGATAGTGGGTGGCGAGTTACTAGCGAAAAACCCGAGTGGATGACTTGAAATAAAATTTTTTAACAAGAAATCTCTGAAAAAACATTTTTGGGGGGATGGGTTGATGGTAGAAGGATCTCTTAGAGTAGTTATAGTGTGATACTGGAGGGCGAGTTGCTAACAAAAAACCCGGTTGGATGAAATGAAATAAAAAATTTTAACCCGAAAACTCTGAAAAAGATATTTTTTGGGGGGCTGGGATGATGGCAGAAGGATCTCTTAGAGTAGTTATAGTGTGATATTGGGGGGTGAGTTGCTAGCGAAAAACCCGTGTGGATGACTTGAAATAAAAAAATTTAACAAGAAATCTCTGAAAAAATATTTTTGGGGGGATGGATTTATGGCAGAAGGATCTCTTAGAGTAGTTATAGTGTGATATTGGGTGGCGAGTTGCTAGCGAAAAACCCGTATGGATGAATTGAAATAAAAATTTTAACAAGAAATCTCATAAAAATATTTTTGTGGGATGGGTTGATGGTAGAAGGATCTCTTAGAGTAGTTGTAGTGTGATAGTGGGGGGCGAGTTGCTAGCGAAAAACCCGTATGGATGACTTGAAATAAAAAATTTTAACAAGAAATCACTGAAAAAATATTTTTGGGGGGATGGGTTGATGGCAGAACTATCTCTTAGAGTAGTTATAGTGTGATAGTGGGTGGCGAGTTTCTAGCGAAAAACCCGTGTGGATGACTTGAAATAAAATTTTTTTAACAAGAAATCTCTGAAAAAACATTTTTGGGGGGATGGGTTGATGGAAGAAGGATCTCTTAGAGTAGTTATAGTGTGATACTGGAGGGTGAGTTGCTAACGAAAAACACGGTTGGATGACTTGAAATAAAAAAATTTAACAAGAAATCTCTGAAAAAGATATTTTTTGGGGGGATGGGTTGATGGCAGCAGGATCTCTTAGAGTAGTTATAGTGTGATAGGGGGGGGTGAGTTGATAACGAAAAACCCGTGTGGATTACTTGAAATAAAAAATTTTAAAAATAAATCTCTTAAACAATATTTTGTGGGGGATGGATTTATGGCAGAAGGATCTCTTAGAGTAGTTATAGTGTGATATTGTGTGGCGAGTTTCTAGCGAAAAACCCGTATGGATGAATTGAAATAAAAATTTTAACAAGAAATCTCTGAAAAATATTTTTGGGGGGATAGGTTTATGGCAGAAGGATCTCTTAGAGTAGTTATAGTGTGATAGTGGGGGGTGAGTTGCTAGCGAAAAACCCGTGTGGATGACTTGAAATAAAAAAAATTTAACAAGAAAACTCTGAAAAAATATTTTTAGGGGGAAGGATTGATGGCAGAAGGATCTCTTAGAGTAGTTATAGTGTGATAGCGGAGGGGTGAGTTGCTAGCGAAAAACCCGTGTTGATGACATGACATAAAAAATTTTAACAAGACTTAAATGAAAAAATATATTTGGGGGGCTAGATTGATGGAAGAAGTAACTCCTAGAGCAATTATGATGTGATAGTGAGGGGCGAGTTGCTATCTAAATACCCGTATAGATGACTTGAAATAAAAAAAATTTAATTAGAAACCACTTAAAAAATATTTTTTGGGGGGAGGGGTTGATGGCAAAAGGATCTCTTAGAGTAGTTATAGTGTGATAGTGGAGGGGCGAGTTGCTAGCAAAAAACCCGTGTTGATGACTTGAAATAAAAATTTTTAACAAGAATTCTCTGAAAAAATATTTTTTGGGCGGTTGGATTAATGGCGGAAGGATCTCTTTGAGTACTATTAGTTTGAGAGTCGGGGGCAAGTAACTAGCGAAAAACCCGTATGAATGCCATGAAATAAAATTGACTAAAATGAAATCTCTGAAAAAATATTTTTGGGGGGCTGGGTTTATGACAGAGGGATCTCTTAGAGTAGTTATAGTTTGATAGTCGGGGGTGAGTTGCTATCGAAAAACCCGTGTGAATGACTTGAAATAATTTTTTTTTAACAAAAAATCTCTGACAAAATATTTCGGGGGGATGGGTTGAGGGCAAACGGATCTCTGAGAGTAGTTATCGTGTGATAGTGGGGGCGAGTTGCTAGTAAAAAACCCGTGTGGATGACTTGAAATAAAAAAATTTAACAAGAAATCTCTGAAAAGTGTTCTTAGGGGAGATGGCTTGATGGCAGAAGGATGTCTTAGCGTAGTTATAGTATGATAGTGGGGGGGGGGGCGAATTGCTAGCGAAAATCCCAAATGAAACCCGGTTTTTGACCGTAAAATCCCAAATGAAACCCAGTTTTTGACCGTAATTTTTTGTAAGAAAATTATGGAAAATACAATTCTCTGGTTCAAATGTGAAATTTAAGTCTATTTTTGGATCGAAAAATAAAACTATTTCCGTAAAATCTGAGCTAATAAGGGCTTTTTGATCGTAAAGTCTAGTTTCTTGTAAGAAAATTATGGAAAATACAATTCTCTGGTTTAAATGTGAAACTTAAGTCCATTTTTGGTTCGAAAAATAAAACGTGCGCGCACGTAACCTCGTCTAAATTATCCTTAAAAAATGAAATAAAGCTATGTCGACTTTGCATAATTTATTCAACATATCCGACAAATGATGCTGAAAAAGCATCTATTCACTCTGATATTTAGATTTTGTTAATTATAATTGTTGTAACTGATAAAAGATGTTGATAAAAATAAATTATTCACTCTGATACTTACATTTTGTCAATTTTATCCCATGTACCCCAGAAAGGGATGCTGATATAGAATTTAATCAATTTGATACTTATATTTTGTCAATTTTATCCCCATTTACCCGAGGAAGGGATGTTCATATAGAATTTAGTCAATATGATACTTATATTTTGTCCAATTTATCCGATATTTTATCCTATGTATCCGAGAAAAGGATGTTGATATAGATTTTAGTCACTCTGACACTTAGATTCTGTCAATTTTATCCGATGTATCTGACAAAAGATGTTGATAAAAAAAATTTATTCACTCTAACACTTTGATTTTGTCAACTTTTTCCTATGCCTCTGAGAAAAGGATGTTGATATAGAATTTAATCACTCTTATACTTAGATTTTGTGAATTCGCTGTATTGTCTGTCTAGGAAGTGACTTCAATAGATAATGAATTTTAATAAAGAATTTTTTCAATTTTTTTTTTCATAATTTCGTTAATTAAATTTCTGTATTGTGTATCCAAGAGGTGAATTCAAGAAAGAGTTTGTTACTTACTTACTTACTTACAATTTTTTCATAATGACATAATGACATATCCAACAACGGATGTTGATAAAGAATTTATTCATTCTGATACCTAGATTTTGTCAATGTTATCCCATGTGTCTGACAATAGATGTATGCAAATTCCTTTTCTTACATCTCCGATGTTTTAATAGACACTCTAAACGTTTGATATGCTAGCTTACTCTAAAAATAATGAAGATATAACAACGTAATGCATAATAAATTTTTAATGAAATAATGCTATGTAGAATATTAATGCAAAAATATATTATGATACATTATTAATATCAATGATTAACTTTGGACATTTTGAATCCCTTCCATAAAATAGTTCACCATGTTGTCTCTTGATATTGTAGCTATTGTCTTCTCTTAGTTCGTAATCAGTAGAATAATCATTATTCCATTTAGAGTCATACACAATTTTTACTGGTGTCTCATCAACAGGCTCAATATGCTTTTCGTCTTTGGTATTATTTAGTTCATTGACTGTTTGATCAATGTCAGTAACGTTTGCTGGTCCTTTGTTTTTCATTGATTCATCTTTATATTCCATAGTGATATTTTCTGACAATGCCCTTTTTATTTTTCTGGCAATTTCACTGTCTATTATCACATTATTTTTACACTATTAATAGTTTCGGCACGTAGACAAGATATGGTTTACGATATTAGTAGAAGAGTAGGCCTTTCTTTTATTGACCTTCCGTTGAATGCTAATACCCGAAAGCCGACGATTGGATGTATCAGTATGTAATGTGTTACCTGCAGCAGTAGCAAGGAGTTGTCCTGTATCATCAACGACTATTCTTATGTTGGAATTCTCTTTGAGCGCAATCATCTCTGGAGATCTCAATCTCGCATAACCACCATCATAAGAGTTGAATTTTTTCGGTATTCCAAAGAAATTTAATTCCTTACTGTCATGACAATACATGCATACATTTCCAATAGTGCTACCATTTGTGCTTGTTTCATTGTTTAAATACTTCTCCTTGTCGGCATTCAATGTTACAATAACATTGTCATGTGAACACACTTTATTAAAATGCTCCATCTTCACTTTTTTTTAACGATATGACTTATGTGTTTATCGTTCCACTGCGTAAAAAATACTGATTTAATGCATGCAATAGACTAGGTAGTGTCGATAACCGGACATAGAATACCAGCGGGAAAGCCTAATCGTGTCTCTGGGCAATCATAGAGTACAATTGTTAGAGCCGTAAGCATATTTTGTCATTTTAAGATACGTACAAAAAAAAATAAAGTTGAATAATTTCGAAGTTAAAAAAAAATTTTGTTTTTATGAAAGAAATATTGAATTAGAACCATCAGTCCTCATCATTATGAGTATCCAAAACTGGACTTAATTTTCAAATTTGAACTAGAGAATTATATTTTCCATAATTTTCTTACAAGAAACTAGAGTTTACGGTCAAAAACCCTTATTAGCTCAGATTTTACGGAAACAGTTTTATTTTTCGATCCAAAAATGGACTTAAGTTTCACATTTGAACCAGTAAATTGTATTTTCCATAATTTTCTTACAAAAAACAAGAGTTTAAGGTCAAAAACCCTTATTAGCTCAGATTTTACGGAAATAGTTTAATTTTTCGATCCAAAAATAGACTTAAGTTTCACATTTGAATCAGAGAATTGTATTTTCCATAATTTTCTTACAAAAAACTAGAGTTTACGGCCAAAAACCCTTATTAGCTCAGATTTTACAGAAATAGTTTATTTTTCGATCCATAACTGGACTTAAGTTTCACCTATGAGCCAACGAATTGTATTTTCCATAATTTTCTTACAAAAAACTAGACTTTACGGTCAAAGACCCTTATTAGCTTAGATTTTAAGGAAATAGTTTTATTTTTCGATCCAAAATAGACTTAAGTTTCACATTTGAATGAGAGAATTGTATTTTCCATAAGTTTCTCACAGGAAACTAGAGTTTACGGTCAAAAAACCCTTATTAGCTCAGATTTTACAGAAATAGTTTATTTTTTCGATCCATAACTGGACTTATGTTTCACCTATGAGCCAACGAATTGTATTTTCCATAATTTTCTTACAAAAAACTAGGGTTTACGGTAAAAAAACCTTATTAGTTCAGATTTTACCGAAATAGCTTTATTTTTCGATCGAAAAATAGACTTAAGTTTCACATTTGAACCAGAGAATTGTATTTTCCATAATTTTCTTACAAAAAATTAGAGTTTACGGTCAAAAACTGGGTTTCATTTGGGATTTTGCTAGCAATTCGCCCCCCACTATCACACTATAACTACGCTAAGACATCCTTCTGCAATCAAGCCATCTCCCCCAAGAACTCTTTTCAGAGATTTCTTGTTAAATTTTTTTATTTCAAGTCATCCATACGGATTTTTCGCTAGCAGCTCGCTCCCCACTATCTAACTAAAACTACTCTAAGAGATCCTTCTGCCAGCAAACCATCCCCCCAAAAATATTTTTCAAAGATTTCTTGTTAATTTTTTTATTTCAAGCCATCCACACGGGTTTTTCGCAAGCAACTAACCCCCCACTATCACACTGTAACTACTCTAAGAGTTCCTTCAGCCATCAACCCATCCCCCAAAAATATTTTTTCAGAGATTTCTTGTTAAAATTTTTTATTTCAAGTCATCCACACAGGTTTTTCGCTAGCAACTCACCCCCCAATATCACGCTATAACTACTCTAAGATATCCTTCTACCATCAACCCATCCCCCCAAAAATATTTTTTCAGAGATTTCTTGTTAAAATTTTTTATTTCAAGTCATCCACACGGGTTTTTCGCTAGCAACTCCCCCCCCACTATCACACTATAACTACTCTAAGAGATCCTTCTGCCATCAAGCCATCCCCCCAAAAAATATTTTTTCAGAGTTTTCTTGTTAAAATTTTTTATTTCAAGTCATCCACACGGGTTTTTCGCTAGCAACTCACCCCTCCCCTATCACACTATAACTACTCTAAGAGATCCTTCTGTCATCAACCCATCCCCCCAAAAACATTTTTTCAGAGATTTCTTGTTAAAAATTATTATTTCAAGTCATCCACACGGGTTTTTCGCTAGCAACTCGCCCTCCACTATCCCACTATAAGTACTCTAAGAGATCCTTCTGCCATCAACCCATCCCCAAAAAATATTTTTTCAGAGATTTCTTGTTAAAAAATTGTATTTCAAGTCATCCACACGGGTTTTTCGCTAGCAACTCACCCCCCACTATCGCACGATAACTACTCTAAGAGATCCTTCTGCCATCAACCCCTACCACCAAACATATTTTGTCAGAGTTTTCTTGTTAAAATTTTTTATTTTAAGACATGCATATGGGTTTTTTGCTAGCAACTCACCCCCCCGTACCGCACTATAAGTAGGCTCCTCAAAGATATCCTTCTGGCATCAACCCATCCCCCCAACAATATTTTTTCATAGATTTCTTGTTAAAATGTTTTATTTCAAGTCCTCCACACGGGTCTTTCGCTAGCAACTCCCCCGCAACTATCACACTATAACTACTCTAAGAGATCCTTCTGCAATATACCCATCCCCCCAAAAATATTTTTTCAGAGATATCTTGTTAAAAAATTGTATTTCAAGTCATCCACACGGGTTTTTCGCTAGCAACTCACCCCCACTATCACACTACAACTACCCTAAGAGATCCTTCTGCCATCAAAAAAAAATTTTTCAGAGATATCTTGTTAAAATTTTTTATTTCAATTCATCCACACGGGTTTTTCGCTTTCAACTCGCCCCCCCACTATCACACTATAACTACTCCAAGAGATCCTTCTGCCATCAACCCATCCCCCCAAAAATATTTTTTCAGAGATTTCTTGTTAAAATTTTTTATTTCAAGTCATCCACACGGGTTTTTCGCTATCAATTTGCCCCTCCACTATCATACTATAACTACTCTAAGAGATCCTTCTGCCATCAACCCAACCCCCCCAAAAATATTTTGTCAGAGATTTCTTGTTAAAAAATTTTATTTCAAGTCATCCACACGGGTTTTTCGCTAGCAACTCGCCCCTCCACTCTCACACTATAGCTAATCTAAGAGATCCTTCTGCCATTAACCCATCCCCCTAAAAATATTTTTTCAGAGATTTCTTGTTAAAAAATTGTATTTCAAGTCATCCACATGGGTTTTTCGCTAGCAACACGCTCTCCACTATCATACTATAACTACTCTAAGAGATCCTTCTGCCATCAATCCATCCTCCCAAAAATATTTTTTCAGAGATTTCTTGTTAAAAAAATTTATTTCAAGTCATCCACACGGGTTTTTCGCTAGCAACTCACCCCCCCACTATCACACTATAACTACTCTAAGAGATCCTTCTGCCATCACCCCATCCCCCCAAAAAATATCTTTTTCAGAGATTTCTTGTTGAAATTTTTTTATTTCAATTCATCCACACGGGTTTTTCGCTAGCAACTCGCGCCCCACTATCACACTATAACTACTCTATGAGATCCTTCTGCCATCAACCCATCCCCCCAATAACACCTTTCAGACATTTCTCGTTATAAATTTTATTTTCAAGTCATCCACACCATAGAGCTACGATCTTAATGAATGGTACTTGTTATCAGAAAAATTTCAATTGCCAAAAAAAAAAATATATAACACGCCATGCTGAATGTGCTTCAAAAACCCATCTGGTTGAAAACATGTTTGACCACTTTATAGGTTTGCAAGCTTTTTAAAATATCCACGAGAAACTGTGTTGCACCTTCTTGTGCAATTCCTTGTGCAATTGATATCAATAGCAAAAAACCAGTCTGATTTTGTTATATAACCTCGACTATAGTTTCAAAACATGTTTGGCCACTTTATAGGTTTGCCAGCTTTTTAAAATGTCCACGTGAAACTGTGTTGCATATTCTTGTGCAATTCCTTGTGCAATTGATATCAATAGCAAAAAGCCAGTCTGGTTGTGTTTGACCACTTTATAGGTAAAGGATTTTTTTTTAAGCTATAATACTTATAACTCTAATTTCAATCTTAATTATTACGTCTATAAAATTCTGTTCATTTTGAATTGTTTGTTTCCGTGGTAATGTGATAGTTTATAATTTTGTGCTTAAATAAGTGAGTTTTTTTTCACATTAAGTTCCTGACTTGTGAGGATGGCTGCGGGATTTTGGGGTAGAGTATAATTTAATCTCTGCCCTGTTTGCAGCTGTCTTGATCTGTTGGTGATATTCTCCGTTTTGTTTCAACTTTTGTCTGTGGATTAATGAAGTTATTTTTGGATATTTTTATTTCCTTAAGGATATAATGGCTTTTCATACTTTTTCGTAAGTTTTATCATAGCTTTTTTCCCACTTATTTTTCCTATTTTGTCTCTTCGACTAAACTGTACTGATTTATAATCAGACTAGACTTGAGGATGGTTCGTCATTGAGTAACCGTAAGAGCAGACCAGAATTATCAATATTAGCTATCCCAAAAGGATGTATTGCCTTCTCTGTTTGTCCTAATGTTGGCTTATATTCTATGTAAACAACTATAACCGTTTTCAAACACTGGCTTGTTTTATATCTACATGGCTCGAAAACAGCCATGGTTTAAAATTCAAATTTGAACTTTCTTCTAACTCATTTCGCGCAGCTAATTCAGAATTTGAGCTTTTTATAACACCATTATCAAAATGAAGGTCCTCTGTGAAGGGAAAGGAGGCCCTTTTAAGACCTATCCCCGTGCCTCCATTTTTTGTGATTGGTTTCTCTCACCGAATGTCCTGCCTAATGTAGACTTCCCATTACAGCAGGGTAACAATTCTTTTTTTTTTCCTTTTTTTTCGCTTCTTTCAGTGACTTCTACTAAGCTTCCACATTTATTTTCTTACTTATAAGGTTTTTTTCTCTTTTTTTTCATCCCTTTCCTCGAGTGCTTTAATTACATATTTATATATCTTTTCCTTCCCTTTGCTTGTTAAACTACAAAAATAACCTAGTATTTGGGGTAGCTTTAACAAAGGTAATTCTATTGCTTATTATGTCGTAAAATGACATATTTTCAAAGCATTTCCGCTTCTAAAACACTCGGAAATGGCAGCTTCTAACCTATAATTGTTAGGACTACAATTTATGTGCTTCCTTTGATAAATTGTAGCCGTGTTATCCTTGAACAATAAGTCTATAGCCTGTACCTGTAGTAAGGCTGAATTAGGGCCCTATTTGCTACTATTGTGCCTCAAATTTTTCTGTTTCTACCAACGTTTCAGCGGTCCAGTTAGATTTTTCTTTACGTATTATCTTTTATTTTATTCTTTTAATTAGCGGTACAAATACTATATTATTTAGTGATACACGGCACTACCGCATTGCATCTATTACTAACACCAATAAAACTACTAATAATACACTTACTTCTACTTGCTAAATACTGAATACTGTTTTTTTTTTCATTCTACAATTCTTGATTGAGCATTTTTTCCATTTTTTCTACTGTACACAAATCTTTGAGGGGGCACAAATCTGTTTCTAATAGCCAAAGTTCAAGCAAAACTGCTCGAAGTTTTGCTAATTCGAGCACCGCTAAAAGCGAGGCTCATTTACTTTCCTCTTTTGACAAAGCCATTTCTGTTTCAATATACAATTTTTATTTTAGTCCTCTCTGCCCAGTTTTTGCAACCGCCACCAGCTGTGGTAAAGTGATTTTATGGTATTAAGGTGAAGCTGTAGTTGATACCTTTATTTCTCCCTTTATAGGGGAGATAAACTATGGCCCTAAGGTAATTAAACTTTGGTAGCGTGCTTTAGGCTATGACTTGACTAACGAGGCGTACCAGCAGGGAATATCTGACGGACTAAATTTAGATTGTAGACAGGTTGGCTATAATACAATACTTTTATTCAGTTAACATACACTAGTACAGGATTTGATAACATATATATTCCGCTGGGACTGGTGGTCCCAGGGAGACAACAAGTATCGAAAATATACAATAAGATATAATACAATAAGATACTTAGACACTTTCAATAATCCGACAATATTCCAAGGTATTTCTAAATTCAACGGACCAGAGGTCAGTCTGGCATAAAAGTAGTATATCGCTCTCCGTTCCCATAAAATATATCTTTTATACATTTTGTCGATTTGGGGTGTTTGGTTTACTATTTTAGACATTTCTTAGCTAGGTTTCTCAGCCTTTCGTAGGTGTATTTTTGCATAAAACTTATGATTTGGGATGTCTAGTTCGCTATTTCGAACTTTTCTGAGCTAGGTTTCATAGCCTTTCATTGGTGTATGTTGTATGAAACCCATGATTAACTTTAATATTTTTTTTGGGAGGTGCGGGATGATCCAAGGCCTCATTGGGTAAATTTTTGCTCATTTTTATAATAAAGTTTGGTTTTAGTTTTAAGAAATATGAACATACCAGTTTAAAATACATCTTATTTTATTAATAACATTTGATTTTTTAAATGAAATTGGGTTTTAGCGTCAAGAAATACGAACTTCCCCGTTTAAAATACATATGATTTTATTAATAATATTTGATATTTTGATAAAGTTGGGTTTTAGTTTTTGGGAAATAAGAACACCCACGTTTAAAATACATGTGATTCTATTAATAATATTTGATTGTTATTAATAAAGTTTGGTTTTAGTTTCAAACAATTCACATTTAAGCTTGATTTCTTAACGTATGTAGATGTGTGCTGTCTGAAACCTATGATTTGGGGTGATTGGTTTACTATTTCGTACTTTTCTGACCTAGGTTTCTTAGCCTGTCGTAGGTGTGTGTTGTCTGAAATCTATGATTTGGGATGTTTGGTTTACTATTTTAGACATTTCTTAGCTAGGTTTCTTAACCTTTCGTAGGTGTGTGTTGCATGAAACTTATGATTTGGGATGTATAGTTTGCTATTTGGGACTTTTCTGAGCTAGATTTCCTAGCCTTTCGTAGGTGTGTGTTGTCATAAATCTATGATTTGGGATGGTTGGTTTACTATTTCGTACTTTTCTGAGCTAGGTTTCATAGCCTTTCATAGGTGTATGTTGTATGAAACCCATGATTAACTTTAATATTTTTTCGGGAGGTGGGGGATGATCCAAGGCCTCATTGGGTACATTTAAAAAAAATAAAGCTGGGTTTTAGTTTTCAGAAATATGTACATCCCAGTTTAAAATACATCTGATTTTATTAATAACATTTGATTTTTTTTAATAAAGTTGGGCTTTAGTTTCAAGAAATACGAACATCCACGTTTAAAATACATAGGACTTTATTAATAATATTTGATATTTTAATAAAGTTGGGCTTTAGTTTTCGGATATAAGAACACCCACGTTTAAAATACATGTGATTCTATTAATAATATTTGATTTTTTTTAAAATAAAGTTGGGTTTTAGTTTCAAGAAATACGAACATCCATGTTTCAAATACATAGGATTTTATTAATAATTTTTGCTATTTTAATAAAGTTGGGTTTTAAAATTTAATTTCAAGAAATGCGAACATCACCGTTTAAAATACATCTGATTTTATTAATAATATATGATTTCTTAATAAAGTTGGGTTTTAGTTTTTAGAAACAAGAACGTCCACGTTTAAAATACACGTGATTTTTTAATAAAGTTGGGTTTTAGTTTTCAGAAAGGGCGAAACAGTTTGATACATTTTAGAGGATGATTTGGGCGAATCAGAGCGAGACATGTAAGTTGACTTAGATTTACTTCATGGCTGTGTTCTGTTTAATACACTTGGCTGTGTTTAATAATATTTGATTTTTCAATAAAATTGGGTTTTAGTTTTCAGAAACATGAACATCCCAATTTTCAATTTGATGTGTGAATGTTCTTCCAAGAAAGCGTTTTTTTCTGATTTCAAATAAAATTCTATGACTTTTAAATATTCTCACTACTCAAAGGTCCAAATACAAGAACTTTTACTTGAATTCCATTTATAATATTCATATTTTTTAATTGGATTGTATGAAGGGGGTAAAAGAGTTAAAAGTGTGTAGCAGTTAAGGTAAGTCTACAGGATGATAAGTCTTAAGCAACTTGCCATAAATGTTTCCATGTTTCATTTACATGCAATAGACACCGAGCGTTTTATGACTCCTCCCCACAATGAATTGTCCGGGTTTTATGACTCCTCCACAAAATGATTTCAGATGGTTTTAGGACTCCTCCCCCTGGTCATAAATCTTTCTAGCCTTGAGAAAAGATATAAAAGTTTGATCAAGTATTTCTCTGCTGAAATATTACACTAATAGTTTCCAGAATGATAGGAATATATGACACAGAATTTATTGGTTTGAAAAATCATCTTGTGGTGTTATATTTGAAGATGCACTTTTATCATTGTCAATGGAACTCGATGAAATTGGCTGTTATCATTGGATAGTGAACTATAATATGTTTGAGTACGATAAAAGCTTGTGTACTAGTAAATTACCCTGCATAAACAGACTGGAATTCTATAACAAAGTGATAACATCATATAATAAAAGTGGTCAAGAGCTGAAAAATGTTAAGAAAGAAGTGAATGAAATGTGTAGCTTTTTTAGGGTTGAACCACTATACGTCAAGGGTAACGTACCTACAGATAAAGTTTTAATTCGAAATTGTGACCCTAGGATTCCACTTTTCAATTTAGAAGAATTTAAGTGTCCTAAATTTGAAGGGGCTTATCAACGTCCTGAAGAGGAGATTAGGTTCTTCTCGCAGTGGTTACATAGGGACATATCTGATCGTGATAAGTGCATAAGATACGGTAAAAAGTATTCTATATCATGGGATTCTTGTTTGTGGATGTTTAACAGTTAACTTTAAGTATTATTTTTATGTAAATATGTGTTTTTTTCTTCAAAAAATATTTTTTAATATGAAAAATTGTAAGTAAGTATCAAACTCTTTCTTGAATTCGCCTCTTGGATACACAATACAGAAATTTCATTAAAGAAATTATGAAAAAATTGTAAGTAAGTAGCAAACTTCTTCTTGAATTTACCTCTTGGATGCACAATACAGAAATTTCATTCGAGAAATTATGAAAAAATTGTAAGTAAGTAACAAACTATTTCTTGAATTCACCTCATGGACAAACAATGCAGAAATTTCGTTCAAAAAATTATGATAAAAATTGTAAGTAATTAGCAAGCTCCTTCTTGAATTCACCTCTTGAATACAGAATACAGAAATTTCTTTCAAGAAATTATGGAAAAAATTGTAAGTAAGTAACAAACTCTTTCTTGAATTCACCTCATGGATACACAATACAGAAATTTCATTCAAGAAATTATGAAAAATTGTAAGTAAGTATCAAACTCGTTTCTGAATTCACCTCTTGGTTACACAATACAGAAATTTCATTCAAGAAATTATGAAAAAAATTGTAAGTAAGTAGCAAACTGCTTCTTGGATTCACCTCTTGAATACACAATACAGAAATTTTATTCAAGAAATAAAAAAAAATTGTAAGTAAGTAACAAACTGTTTCTTGAATTCACCTCTTGGATACAAAATACAGAAATTTCAATCAAGAAACAATGAAAAATTGTAAGTAAGTAACAAACTCTTTCCTGAATTCACCTCTTGGATGCCAATACAGAAATTTAATTCGAGAAATTATGAAAAAATTGTAAGTAAGTAAGTAACAAACTCCTTCTTGCATTTACCTCTTGGATATACAATGCAGAAATTTTTTTTAAGAAATTATGAAAAAATTGTAAGTAAGAAACAAATTATTTCTTAAATTCTTCTCTTTGATAAACAATACATAATTCTCAAATCAGAAACTATGAAGAAATTGAAAGCAAGTATCAAACTCTTTCTTGAATTCGCCTCTTGGATACACAATACAGAAATTTCATTCGAGAACTTTTGAAAAATTGTAAGTAAGTAACAAACTCTTTCTTGAATTCACCTCATTGATACACAATACAGAAATTTCATTAAAAAAATTATGATAAAATTGTAAGTAAGTAGCAAGCTCCTTCTTCAATTCACCTCTTGGATACACAATACATAAATTTCATTCGAGAGATTTAAAAAAATTGTAAGTAAGTAACAAACTCTTTCTTGAATTCACCTCATGGATAAACAATACAGATATTTCATTCAAAAAATTATGAAAAAATTGTAAGTAAGTACCGAACTATTTCTTTAATTCACCTCTTGCACATACAATACAGACATTTCTTACAAAAAACTATGAAAAAATTGTAAGTAAGTAGCAAACTCCTTCCTGGATTCATCTCTTGGATACACAACAAATAAATTTCTTTCAAGAAATTATAAAAAAATTGTAAGTAAGTAGCAAACTCCTTCTTGAATTCACCTCTTGGATACACAATACAGAAATTTTATTCAAGAAACAACGAAAAATTTTAAGTAAGTAACCAACGGTTTCTTAGATTCACCTCTTGGATACACAATACAGAAATTTCAATCAAGAAACTAGGAAAAATTTTAAGTAAGTAAAAAACTATTTCCTGAATTCACCTCTTGGATGCACAATACAGAAATTTCATTCAAGAAATTATGAATAAATTGTAAGTAAGTAAGTAACAAACTCGTTTTTGAATTCACCTCTTGGATACACAATACAGACATTTTATTTGAGAAATTATGAAAAATTGTAAGTAAGTAAAAAACTCTTTCTTGAATTCAACTCTTGAATACACAATATAGAAATTTTCATTCGAGAAATTATGAAAAATTGTAAGTAACAAACTCTTTCTGGAATTCACCTCTTGTATGCACAATAAAGACATGTCATTCGAGAAATCAATAAAAAATTGTAAGTAAGTAACCAACTGTTTCTTGAATTCACCTCTTGGATACACAATACAGAAATTTCAATCAAGAAAATATGAAACATTGTAAGTAAGCAACAACCTCTTTCTTGAATTTACCTCTTGAATACACAATATAGAAATTTTATTCAAGCAATTATGAAAAACTGTAAGTAGGTAACAAACTCTTTCTTGAATTCACCTCATGTATGCGCAATAAAGACATTTCAATCGAGAAATTATGACAAAATTGTAAATAAGTAGCAAACTCCTTCGTAAATTCGACTTTTGAATACAAATTACAGCATTTTTTTTTCAAACAATTATGACAAAACCGTAAGTAAGTGCCAAACTCTTTCGTGAACTCACCTCTAGTACGCACAATAAAGACATTTCATTCGAGAAATCATGAAAAAATTGTAGGTAAGTAACCAACTGTTTTTTGAATTCACCTCTTGTATGCACATTAAAGACATTTCATTCGAGAAATTACGAAAAATTGTGAGTACGCAAAAAACTCTTTCTTGAATTCATCTCTTGTATGCACAATACAGAAATTTTATTCAAGAAATTATGAAAAATTGTAATTAAGTGACAAACTCTTTCTTGAATCCACCTCTTGGATGCACAATACCGATATCCCATTCAAGGAATTATTAAAAGATTGTATGTAAGTAACTAACTCTTTTTCAATTTACCTCTCGGATAGACAATGCGGCAGTCTCACTCGATGAATTATGAAAAAATTGTAAGTAAGTAACGAACTCTCCAAAAAAAAAGGTTAGACTGGTTATAGATGACATCATACCAACTCAGACACACAGTCATAGTGAGAGAGACATGCAAAAAGTTCGGCTGATTTAGATTCACCCTGAAGTTTAGTGTTTGGTTAGCTTTTATTTATATAATATTTATAGTTGGCTATTTTGAGATCTATATTTTAAATCATTGGCTTGGATTTGATGCAGCTGCTGGCCCTAAGGAATAATAATAGTTTTTTTTAATTTATTTTCTAAATGGTAAAAACAGGATTTCCATGCTTTTCGGGTTTATTTCTCACAAGTTGTATATTTAATTTTTTCTCTAAATGGTAAAAATAGGAGCTACTGACTGTCGCAAATTTTACCTTTTGCTTAACTTAAAAGGGGGGAGGGGCTGCTTTGAGACAAATACTTTCTAGACAAAATTATTGCTAGGTTAGGTTAGGGGGTACTAATTTTTATTCTGTGAAAAAGGGGAAAATTATTTAATACTAACTTTTTCTCTTCTTTTAAGGCAAATTATGAAGAATGTATGGCCCCTCCACCTAAGAGAGCAAGAGAGGATGAGGCTACTTCTTTAAGACCATCAATTATCAAATACACTGGCCCATCCAACCCCCATTTCGGCTATTCAAGACCGACACTGCCTGCACAAGCCGCAGCGCAATCTGTACAAGAATGTAACATCGCCGCTGGCCCGTCCACCTTCCATCATGCATTGCCTGGGCCTTCAAGAGCTGCCCCACCTACACAAGGTCAGGAGGTGGCCCTCCAGCATGCTTCGCCTGGGCCTTCAGGCACTCAACTGCACCCGGGATATAAAAATCTGAGCATTTTTTTACCTAACCTATAGAAATATCTAAACAACAAACCCATTTTTCATCGCTGTAAAAGTGTGTGTGTGTGTCTCAGAGATATTAAAATATTAACCCCCCCCCAACCATTGTTTTAATTTTCTCTGCACCCTCCTCCCTCAGAGATATCTAAATATAATGTAATTTTTTTGCTGTCAAAGAAACCACTCTTTTTTTCTAATCTTTCCTATTTTCTCTGTCCCCCACTGTAGGCATCTTCGCTATCTCTTCAACCTCATAATAATATTTTTCGTTAATTTCTAGTGTCAATTCCTGATAGAACTAGATTCTTTTTCAAAGCAGAATGCTATTTTTTGCTAGAATATTATAGTTTTAAGGATCGTCTTCCAACAATCGATCCATTTCATCAGTCAGTCAGTCAAAGCCTGTCAAAGATATTAAAAGAAATTGTTCCCCCTTTTTAACTCAGGTCAATTATCGTATACAGGGGGAGGCGGCCGCTGCGGCGGTCGGAAAGTGCCGCGGGGCTCGGGGAGCACCCCGGGGCCCACTGGAAAGGGCCGGGGGCGGGTTGGAGGGGGGCATTAAATAGTGGAAAATGGAAATTGGGGGGGGGGGGGTTGTTTGAACAAAAAAAAAACCTTCTATGTCTACTTTTAAATTGTATTAAGTTGGAACTTTCAGAATATATATATATAGAGTAGAGAGAAGTAAATGCTACTGCTAAGCAGCACGTTTTTAAATAAGAATAAACCAATTTTTTAAAAATAGGGTGATTTAGACACTTTGAAAATAAGCTATTTTTCATTTTTAGGTTGTTCTGGTTCCCTACTCGCCATCTCCCCCCTGCTTGATAATAATATATAAGAGGAGGAGGGGGAGGAGGTGGGGTGGGGGAGGGGTGATGATAATGATATACAAGAGCAGGAGGGGGAGGGGGAGGGAAATATCCAATTGACACCATTCCCTGAGTTTCAACTCACAAATACAATTTTAAATACAATAGTTGTCTACGCTGCAACCTTTGGAGACCCATTTAATCCGCTTTTGTGTGGTAATTTGGTTTTTGACCCTGTAGAAATTGTTCATGACTATGTAGATAGAATTCGTGAACTGCTAGAGAATCAAATCCAGTTGTGGGGAGGTAGGGATTCAGTTAAGGTTTCTATTGTTTGAATGGTATTTTACTTAAATGAGGGAAAAAGCGAGGCTTACCATCACTATGTACACACCGAGATGCGAGGTCTATCCACATTTAAAGAAATTTGAGGGTGTTTTTCCGAGTGGATAGGTCATATTATTACGCATCTCGAGAATTATAGCGTAAATGGGAGTGGGTCTGTAGTTCTTTATGTTGAAAATTTAAGCGTTAATATTTGTAAATTTAAGAAAGATTTTATTTTAAGAGGGGGTATTGGGCCGAGGGTTATAGTTTTAAAATATAATCCTGATTTAGAAGGTTGTAAAGGTGTCCAGCGAATCCGTTTTGAAACAGGTCAAAAATGTTTCAAGTACGCTTTCCTCATGTCAGCATTTCAGACTCTAACAGATGACGCTACCAAGACAAATTTAGATCCCTGGGCTTCGCATGGGAAGGAGGGGTCCGATTTTCCCATTATATATTTCACATGTTTAGAGGGAGAATACCCAGTAACGCTTAGGCATATTGATATTTTGGAAAGAGCCAATGCCCATTTAAATATCGGCGTTACTGTGGTTCAGTATGAAACTGAATTTGAAGATGGGATTCATTCTAAAAAGAAGGAGGTGGTGTTCTCAGTAAGAGGTCCGTCGATTGAATTGGTTAAACACTGGGTTTGGTTGTTGTACACACCACCATCTAGTGACCTAGCCAATTCAATCGGTCATTTTAATCCAATTACAGACATAACTGTGACAAAGTAAACCACGACAAAACACTACTGAAATATTTCAACTCTTGCATTTCATGAAAGAAATTCAAAATGAACTTTGAAAAATCAAGAGAATGTAACTGTGACAAGGTAAACCACGATAAACCACTACTGAAATATTCCAACTGTCCTAGTCGATTACGTCATTATATGCCCATATATGGACTCCCGTCATGACCTCCTGATAGGGTTCTATCGATTATGTAATCAATTTCTCAGAAGTCCATTTGTCCTAGTCGATTACGTCATTCTATACCCATATATGGACTCCCGTCACGACCTCCTGATAGGGTTCTACCGATTATGTAATCAACTTCTCAGAAATCCATTTGTCATAGTCGATTACGTCATTCTATGTCCATATATTGACCCCCGTCACGACCTACTGATAGGGTTCTACCGATTATGTAATCAATTTCTCAGAAATCAATTTGTCCTAGTCGATTAAGTCATTCAAGTCCCATATATGGACTCCCGTCACGAGCTCCTGATAGGGTTCTACCGATTATGTAATCAATTTCTCAGAAATCCATTTGTCCTAGTCGATTACGTCATTCTATGCCCATATATGGACCCCCGTCACGACCTTCTGAAAGGGTTCTACCAATTATGTAATCAATTTCTCAGAAATCCATTAGTCCTAGTCGATTAAGTCATTCTATGCCCATATATGGACTCCCGTCACGACCTCCTGATAGGGTTCTACCGATTATGTAATCAATTTCTCGGAAATTCTCTTCCTTCGATTACGCAATCAATTTCTCGGAAATCCTCTCCGCTTGAGGGATTCTATGCCCATATATGGTGTACCGTCACGAGCTGATGAGGTTAGCTTAGGTTACGCAATCAATTTCTCGGAAATTCACTTGTCCTAGATCAAAACATTCTCCCCACCGTCAATGCGCATGTGCAAACTTCACTCCGGAGACAATACACTTTAAAACAACAAATAACTCGACCTTGAAAAAAGGGGTCATTGATCTTGTACTCGCCGTATTTCCAAGTTCCCTGATTGGTCTAGAAAGAGGGTGTGGTTTTGTACTCGTGGAGTTTCACCCTCAAATCCTCTTGTAAAATGTCTCAAACTGTTTCGCCCAAATAATCCCCTAAAAGTAATTTTTGCGTGTTCCTTTTGTTTTGGCATCCCTGAGCTGTCACATTTGAAATTCCTAGGAAACCTTTTCCCGCGTTAATCTCTTCATCTCATAGATCAAAACATTCTACCCACCATCGGACATTAATAAACTTCGCCTGGAGACAATTCTCCTGGACGAAAACCAACAAATCAATCTACCTTGACATCATCCATCAGACATTAATAAACATCACCCGGAGACAATTCTCCTGGACGAAAACCAATAAATCAATCAACCTTGACAACATCCGTCAGACATTAATAAACTTCGCCCAGAGACAATTCTCCTGGACGAACACCAACAAATCAATCAACCTTGACATCATCCATCAGACATTAATAAACTTCGCCCGGAGACAATTCTCCTTGAAATCCATTTCAATTCTCCTTGGAAATCCATTTCCCTAGGGATTCTATGCCCATATATGGTGTTCGTTCCGGAACTCATGAGGTTAGGTTAGGTTACGCAATCATTTTCTCGGAAATTCACTTCCCCTAGATCAATACATTCCCCTAGCGATTATGTAAATCACACAACGTGTCATTACACCTGGCCAAACAACAACAAGAGACACGTGATCATGTTTCCCGTTCCTGGATCAAAACATTCTCCCCACCGATTACGCAATCAATTTTTCGGAAATTTAGTTCCCCTTCGATTACGCAATCATTTTCTCGGAAATCCATTTCCCCTAGGGATTCTATGCCCATATATGGTGTTCGTTCCGGAACTCATGAGGTTAGGTTAGTTTACGCAATAAATTTCTTGGAAATTTAGTTCCCCTTCGATTATGCAATCATTTTCTCGGAAATACATTTCCCCTATGGAGTCTATGCCCATATATGGTGCCCTGTCGGCATTAAACTAAATTGTAGATGGCAGCACGGTGTTCGTACGGGATTCAATAAGGGGGTTCTACTGTAGTGAAACGGAGTATGAGGCTCAGTTCGTCGTTCTAAAGAACGACATACTAAGAGCTAGGAACTGCATTTCAAAGAACCGCTTATAAGCGCAAAGTAAAACCGAATGGCGAAAATGAACGACTCATTAGTAAAACCGAGGTTTTGATTTCGATAGAACGGCGAAAACGAACGCAGGTATTGATTGGAAAATATTTACGCGGTATTGACTCGAGAAGAGCGGTCAGTCATTTCAGCTTTCTACAAATCGTTACTGTCACTCCTCAAGTTGTATTCCATTATATAATCCGTTACATTCTATATTTAAAAAAAACAAAGACAGAAAAAAACTCAATGAAAAACAACAAAGGAGACTGCGGCCAGTAGAGATAAAAGATTAAAAACTAAAACGACGCGGATATTTCGCCTGTATGTAAACGAGGCGTCTTCAGCACAGAAGAAACAAAGATTAAAACTAAAAACAAACAAAACCACCACCAATATTAATCAAATACAATTGTCGCAACTGATCTACGTAGGTCACAGAAGCTAATCGAGTTGCTTTGATGAGAACACTAAAGTAACTGAGTAAAAAAGTATAAAAATGGAAATGAAGTAAATTATTTTGTTGCGAAGGAATCCTATTGTTAGCTATTATTAAATCAACTCTTTTTGGTCTAGTAGGTAATCTCGTCCCCTGGTGATTTCATAAAATCTTAATTCCCTTATTAAATATTGGCTCATTTTCCAGAAGAATATTATAAATTGGGTCAATATTTACATTTCCTGTATCTCTATTTATTGAAAGATTGGCAAATATATGTTTTTACTTCTATAGCCTCCCTTGCCCACTGAGAAAAACCTCTATCATTAGAAATAGCCGTGGCCTCATCAAGTTGTGTTCAGAATGAAAGAAAATATATTCTGCCAAAGTCGAAACAAAAGTTTTAGGAGGCTTGCTGAATTGTACAGTTTTTTCTATTGAGTTCGTTGCTCAATAAATATTCAAGAAATTGTTGGTACTTCCTACCAATATAAAACTTCTCACAATAACAAGGAATCTTATACACCCGACTTACTAAACTTAAAAAACTTCTTTAAAAACTTTTTTCGCATGTTGACCAATGGTCTGCGTTGCGCAGGTACCGATCTCCTGATTCAATGCCTTCAGCCGGGAGTGCAATGTTTGGTTGGGGGCAAATCATCCGAAGCTTCCCGTGTTTTTCCCCTAGATTTTTTCAGGTACCCATTTAGAGCTGGGTCGACTCTGGCTGAGCCTACAGGGTCCCACCATTGATCCCCGTTCCAAACCAAATAGCCAGGGACACCAAGACTCAAACCTCTGACCTCAGGTCAGGATAAACTTCTAAAAATACAAGATTACTAAACTTCCCCGGGTTAATTCCTTCCCAGTATTAAGGATATTACCTATTGGTCTCACTGATTGGAAACATCTATCAATATTATAATTGCGCAAAATTCGTTTAAGCTTCTCTCCCAGATCAGGTACATATGACAAAGAAATGAAACTTTTAGCAAATTTAATTCCGAAGACTGAGAATCTCCAATTACCTTACTATTATGTTTAATACCTCATTTTCTATTATTTTATCAATGAACTTAATTGAGTAACTATCAAAGGGATCAAAGCGTGATTGAACATATATTACCTTGCTCTTGTGTTTGCGAGTTCACTTCAACTAATACGATCAATATTAAGAGGTCTGATGACCCTCACGTCTGTGGTTATTTTATAATGGATATGCCGTGTTGACTGGTTTTCGAAGGTATTTTCATATTAACAATGTCAAGTTCAAAGTCTAATAGATCCGGCAATTTCGTGTAATTAAGATATCACATAGCTATTTATTTTGCAGAAAAAGACACGAATATTTCCAAGAAAAGACATGAATAAATTTCCTTATAGAAAAACATTAAAAATCGCTTGAATTTTGTTATTACGGACAACATTACACTGTAAAATATTTTCAAGGGTAATTTAGTAAAATACTTGGAGTTATTACAGTAAAAGAAAATTCCAGATTATTTCTCCTTGCAAAAGGTTTTTCTTTATTGTAAGCTATTTGTTTAAGCTATTGTATACAGCGTGAATTTAAACAGTTGTTACAGCGCAGGCTTCAATTTAAAAATAGCAATACGTAACAAATTATATTGTTATTTATTATCATGCAATTACGTAACGAACTGACGAACATGCTATAATGAAGGAAGAAACGTTAAATGATTGATATAAAGTCGATAATCATTTTACCTTTTAAAAAATCTCTGTTTGGATTTAATAGCACTAAGCGCAAAAAAAAAAAATTATTTGTCACTTACAAAAATGTTGAGAGTCGCTCAATCACGTTGAGGGTCGCTCGTTGGCCATTTTTTGGGTCAAAAACCGTGACGTTTTGTTGTATTACATTTGGATAAAATATAAGTTTTGCTGCGAAAAATAAAGAACAAGTTCATCACTGTAATTGAGCAGAAATTTTACGAGCAGAATTACGTGACATGTAAAAACTACTTTAAACGAGCAGAAATTACGAACAAAGAAATGAAGCTCGAAAAAAACAGATTTTAAAACGAACAATGCAGCTAAGCTTAAAACAAGCACAAGTTACTTCAGATAAGTGCGGGATTGCCAGCCATGAAATCCCCAAAGTTTAAGAGTGTCATTTGTGCTATACTGAAAACTGAACAGATATTTTCAATGGAATGTTTTGTTTAGTTAACTTTTTTGTCTATACATAGGAAGAAAATTAATTTAAAAGGGAAGAAACAGTGACTAAAATAAGATATTTTTTAAAACAGTAAAACGAAATTATTTTCTACAAATTTCTTATAATTTGGCCACAAAAATCTTGGCCACAAATCAATGTGGTGTTGCTGTCTTCAATTCCTCATCCCTTCCATAAGGCCGCACTACTGAAATTTCGCTTAAAGGGAAAGTTTTTTGAATTTGGCAAACTATACAAACCCAAGTCAAATAATTTTTATTTCAAGTGTTCAGTTGAATTGTGGTACAGTAAACCTTCTGATTTGAGTTATCAATGCAAGAGTAAAGTAATTCCTCAAAAATTTAGATACGGTTTTTACCGACTATTAATCTTTATAATTTATTTGACTCAGATTCCGACCATAGAACA
Source organism: Artemia sp. Qi Xiang Cuo (assembly GCF_049724085.1). Taxonomy (NCBI): domain Eukaryota; kingdom Metazoa; phylum Arthropoda; class Branchiopoda; order Anostraca; family Artemiidae; genus Artemia; species Artemia sp. Qi Xiang Cuo. Next base: position 39,091,567 of record NC_142798.1, read on the forward strand.
ATACAAAGAATTACTTTATAATTCAAGGTCTTATTTGAGGTGCATGGCAGGTATAACTTTCCCAATTCTTAAATAACCATTTATTTCTGGAACATTTGATTTTCACGGAAGATAGTCAAATCTGAAAGGTCAAATAAAAAGCCACGCCTGTAACGTTGTTTTAGGTTTATGCCATAATGATAAATGTCCGAATAAATAAATTGTGCAACACTACAAAGCGCGGAAGCCAATAATCAAAACTGCATTGTCTTAGAATTGAATCAAGGCTTGACTAAAAGGCGATTTCACCGTATATCAAGCTGATTAAGTTGAATTGTTTGTTGATTTGATTGATGAAACCAAAACCATAATCCATTTCTGAATGGTATCTATCAAATCAATACTCTTCAGAAATATGTTTCATTCAGATATGTAATAGATACAGGGAACATGAAATATCATTGACGTGGGTAACGATTCCATTAGGCCAAAAAAGGTAAAGTTATATCAAATTGGGACTTTGTGAACCTTGTGTTCAATAACATTATATGTACTGAAATGCTCATAATGCTAGTTACCAAAAAGGCTAGCATTCGAGGAATTGCATGACTGAAATACCTTTTTTGTCTGTCTTTGCTGACCAGTTGTCGATAGGGAGGAAAAGATTTTAAGACGCCTTTAATTTGCTTTTTCTCTTTTTTAAAGATTTTTTTTTTTATCAGGAGCTAGATTCTTTATTGGTTTTCTTCTTTTAGTCTTTCTTTTACATATCTGAGGATGTCTGTTGGTCATATAGCCGAAGTACTATTGTTTAGATCTATTTTGATCAGTGTCTTCAGAAGAAGTTCTCATTCCACAGAAAATTGTTGTTTTGGCATGATTGACTTCACTTAGCCTTAGTCGATCAATAATTAAAGCCACTGAGATAGCGCAATTCCGTTAGTAGATAAACATAAAATAAAATATTAATAGCCAAGGTTCAGAATTTTTTTTTTTGGAAAAGCTCAGAAGAATAGAACGATAAGTATGCAATCTGAGATTAAAATATTGGAAGTGACGCAACAATAGCGACAAGTACTGTTCTGAAACGTGGGTGCTTCGAAAGGCCGAGGAAGATTTGTGAAATGTTTTCCAAAGGAATTGTCTAAGGATAATCTTATTAACTCGTTCGACTGATTGTCAATTAAACACTAAGCTGTTAAAAAAAATGTGATTCGGTTCCACTTTCTAGGACTACAATGAAAGAAAGGTTAAGATGATTAAGGCACGTTTTATAGATGAGGGATATCACATTTTCAAAGATAGCGCTTTTTAACCATCCATCTGGAGAAAAATGAACAAGCAGGTCATTCCCGAATGCGAGGGAAAGAGGTCATACGTATGGATCTGAAGGTAATTGGAGCTTCAGGGGAGCTGGGGGAAAGTGAAGCTTTGAACAGATTGGAATAGAGAAGGAACGTGTGCAGATGTGTTGGTCTTAGGTGACTTGGTGCTCCAGTGAGTTGTTAGTAGTAGTAGTAGTAAAGCCTTTAAAGTAGTGTTTCGTGAATGAAGTTTAAAGAGAGGGTCGAGCGTAAGATCAACAAATTGATATTAGACCACTCATTGGGAAAGCTAAACCTTTGAAGTCGGGGAAAGGATTTTAGCAAAAATCTTCTAGGTCCCGGGTTCCTCCAAACTTTCCATCATCATATCCAGATACCGAAGTGATTTTTTTTTTACGTTTTCCACCGATCTCTTCACTGAGGAGTTGGGCTTCTATATTCTCATGTTCTCCTTAGCCCTTGAAATCTTCTTTTAAAACTAGCATACATTGAATGTGTGTCAAATCGGCATTTAAATGTAGCAATTGCAATGGTCCTTTGCACCAAAGACCGCTAGATCACCTCCTGTTATGCAGGCTATGACACGATCATCTCCAAAAAAGTACCAATTACCTTAATTTCTTTTATCAAGCTCAGTTTTTGGAAACCACAGTCTACTCCATGAGTTTCTTTGCTGCAAAACATGCACAAACAGATATAATAAAATGCTGCAGTGTAGTTTGAAGTCTTTCTTAAAAAACGTAGCAGTTTAAGAGCTATTGCTTGGTATAGGTATGAGAGGTTATACTGTTGCCGACTCTATTTATGCCAGGATGTATGGTATGTTCGACTGCACCGTTCTTCTGGTCAGGAGTGTCAATTGGAGGGAGAAAGCAGGGGGCATTTGGCCCTGAGATCTTCCCTCCCTCAAGGATTCTAAAAAGTACATTTTATGGTTTCATTGAAATCAAATAAAAAAAAAAAATTGCCCACCCCCCTAGATTTTAAAACTACGACCCCCCCCCCAATCTCCATGAATTGACGCCACTGTGTCTGATATTATGAAGTATCAACGCGTGGAACAACAAACTTCTGTAAACCTGTAAGCCAGGTTTTATTATTTCTCCTTCTCTGCACACAATGCTTGACAAAGAATGCATAGTGGCAAGTTGCGTGCCACTAGTCTTTCATTTAATCTTTTAATACATTAATCTAGAAAGAAACATATATTTTTGTAACAAAAATTGCATACAAACCAATCATTTAAATAAAGCACAACAGTTAGTTCAAACATAGGGATTAGATAATTCTGATCAATATATATCTGAGTTGCGCATGGAGTTGATGGATGAGTATATCTTTGAAATATATTGAACGAGACTAGTTAACCCAAAGAGTTTATAAATTAATTTATAAATTTAAAATAAAGTTTGTATTTTATATCTCTATGAGTTAACCTAATTTAGGTTTTAATTCATATTTTATTTGACTCTTTTAATTGTACTTAATATTTAAAAAAGAGAGGAAAGAATGTTGCACAGTTTCGGGTCATGAAGTGAAATGTTTTGTTTCTGTCGTTTGTGTTCTGACATTGTTTCACCCCCTGATTTCTTCCCGTAGTTTTATTTTCAGGATTATAAGACAAAAACCATTTTATCTATTTCATTTATTCAACTGTCTTAACTGTAATTTTAAAATATACATCATTGTTGTCTAGTTGCAGACCCTTGCAAGCTTAGCGTTTGGGACGTTGCTGATTAATTTTTTCTGTTTTGACTTACAATAAGTTATTGTAGTGCTACTACTAGCCAGTGGCGTAATTTCGTCAAAATTTTTGGGGGGAGGGATATTAGAGCCAATTTTCCCAAGTCAAGTGAAAGTGACATTGAAAAATGAGCAATATTACCATAAAAGCAAATATATACTAAATAAAACTGATCATTTTCTCTGGATGCTTGATTCACGTAGGCCTTGTTTAGTTTTGACAAGTTTTTTGAAGACGCTACATTTCATCTGGAGGAACCAGGGTCTTGGTAGAGAACTGGGGTCTGGGGCGCAGTTGCCCCCTGCCCCATAGCGAATTGCACCCCTGCTACTAGCCAGGAATTTATTTTTAAATATGGGTCATTAATGAGAAAAAATTACCATAAAACAGGGGAACTAAATGAAAAGTACCGTATGTGACGAATATGGAAAAATCACCGAGATTTTGAAATTTAAAGAGCCTCTTGGCTCAAAACCCCCTCCCCATGGAGGTGTGTCTTTGTAGCTAGACTAACCTGGCACGGGCATAAGGATGGCTGCCCTTGCGGGTGACAGCTATAGGCTCCGATTCACTGCTTGATTCAGTGAATTGAATAATTTATAGACTTAACTAAATGATTAATCAGTGGATGAAGTAGTAGAGACTGAAACGTTTGTACTTGTGTATTATCCAGACCGCATTGAAGTTCTTGATCTGAGTAAAACCGGTTTCTTTGTTTGCATTCGGAGATAATTAGCTTAGCCGGAGCGAGATAAACTACTATGCAGATATATTTTACTTGAATATTTAATATAGAGAGTTGGTTAGTTCAGTTTAGGAGCATTATTACCAACGTTGTGACTCGTTGGGATAGGTAATTCATATAATGTGCTCTGGGTGGCCTGCTCTCCATAATTCTCTGTTGTAGTTTCCATAATTTTGTTAATAAAGTATATATTTTCATCATATTTTGGTATATTTCGTTATGATTAACCTAACTTCACTTCTTGAGTGTGGCCGAGATAATAAAAAAGTACCGAAACGTTTTTCCAACTGTGCTAATTTTGTTATTAAAGTATTATATTTTCATCGTATTTTGGTATATTTCGTTATGATTAACCTAATTTCACTTCTTGAGTGTGGTCGGGATAATAGATAAGTACCGAAACGTCATTCCAACTGTGTTTGCTATTCGACTGGCCCTTATCCTTGCAGTGTCACCTATTTACGGACGCTTTTCTTTGAAGAGCCTCTTAATAATCTCTAAAAATATTTTACGTTACCAACCGTAATACGATAACTACGCTAACCTTACTACGAGATCACTAGCTATGAGTTGGGGTTGCATTATACCTAAATTTTCGTGGAAATTCCCAGAAATCATTGTATTTCCCCGAGGATCCCGAAAATTTAAGTTCGTCTTTCAACGGCAAATATTTTTGCAAGTAGGCTTGTCAATGAAACCGTTTGTAAATTTTTCTTCCTGCTTGTGCAAAGGAATTGAGTCACCAGTATAAACAAAACCAACGAAGGCCTACCCTTTATATTTCTGTAGGCCTAAACAATACCCCCGTCGCTACTGAAAAGTTAACGACGAACCTATGATGACAAATCTTGATGTTCCGTAATCCCATTGAAAGGCAGCAAACCAGAAGTAAAGTGGATATGAGGCCTTTTCGATTGACAATCAATCAGTTTATTCCCAAATTGCGAATTCAATCCTCCAATTCGATTTCCGTTCACAAAGTGATTATGATTTTGATTTCACAAACCAAGTATCAGATTTTCGCTTCGATTGTAAAATCGATAATCTTTTTTCAATTGAGGGTTATGGATTACGGATTGTCAGATTGCAGAAAAATTCGAAAGCAGACAAATTGTATATACTTTGCATTGGTTTAAAAGAAGGACATTTTTTTCTAAAAAAGAAACTATACGGTTAGTTTCTCTAATTTTACCTCTGACATTTGGTATTATTTCCTTAATAGACCACAAGAATATCTGAGGTTTGATTTATTTGTGGTAGGGAGGGGGGTGGAGAATGTCAGACGGAATTGTAAAAATGGGTAATATTCCGAACAAATTTTCTGAAAGCCCAAATAAAAATGGGTGATAAAATTCTGTCTTTTCAACTATTCAAATATTACGCCAAAATTCGATTTCTTTACCCTTTCGAATTGCGGGGATTTTTATAATTTTGATTGTTAAGCCGAAGAGGGCAGGTCAGGATTTATACATGGGCCCACCAGGCCTGGGTTTAGAGGCGAAAATTGCCGAGCCTCCCCCCCCCCCCAAAAAAAAACAACAACAAAACATTGAGCAATTTTTTTTTCTTAACAAAAACTGGACTGATGTAATTTATCGTCAAAGTGCCAGGTGCACTCTGCTGCTGCACTGCCTATTAAAAAAAAAAGTGATTTTAAAATAGCACAGGAATTCCATGGCCGCTTATAAAATATTAGATGTCTCCCAAGATTGGCAGCTGAGAGCTCGGTATCACCTCTCTCTTGCATTACTTTTGGCTCATCAGTTGCCTTCTGTTCAGGGATTCCACTATCCCCAAATTATTGGGGATTTCCCCGTAAATCTCTGTGTCTCCCCCCCAAAAAAATTCTTGGACCTATGGGCGCCAAAGATTTAAATCCGGCCCTGCCGAACAGGTCGGCCTTCCGTAAAGCAGTAGTTAAAAAACGGGCGGAAAAGGGAGAAGGAGATTACTTTTTCGTATCCAACCAGCGAAAAAGTTAATAGTTTATAGGGAAAGACAAATGGGTTATTAGTGAATATTATTAGTGAAATTGAACACCCAAGCCAAAGAAATAAGTTGATAAATACTAGCGTAGTTGTACAGTAGACTATAAAACAGCACAAATAGTATGTCAGTTCAAGATAATGGGCCAATGCATTTCAAATGGAGAAACAAAAGCGATGCTGCCAATATTAATTGTTGATTCAAATAGAAAGGATAGACTGCAATTTGTAAAACTCGAAACGGAAAATTGTTGAAAAATTAGTAGGGCATGACTACATGTGTCCATAATTAATGAAGAGTCAAGTTCAAAGAACTATTCTGTTTATTATAAAGGTAATAGGTACTATTTTTGTGCATCATACAAGCTTTCTAGAAAAAATTATTTAAAACCAGCAAGTTTGAAACTTGCTCATGAAGGAGTATCCGGTTGTAAAAATATGCCAAGTATCCTCTCGAATCAGGAGAACTCTCCAAATCACATGGATAGAGTCTTAGCCTGGCTGATGCAAAAAAAAAGAACCTAGGTACAATTACTACTTATGACGAATCCTACCTTGAAGTTGAAAAGAAGTACTCGAGAAATGTCCTTATTAGAGTGTTTTTAGCTGTTAAAAGTTAGCAAGCCGATGACACCCCTTTTGCCACCGAGGCGAGAAACCTGGTTCTCTGCATAACTCTGAGCAGGGGCGTCGTTTGGGGGTGGCAAGGGAGAGCAGTTGCCCCTCCAATAATGTGAAGAAAAAATTTTTATACATCCCATGCCCCTTGACTATCTGGATATGGACCTTTCTTGCCCCCCCCCCCCCCAATAAAAATGCTGGAGATTCGCCCCTGACTCTGAGTGTTTTATGTCTAATTCTCGGTTGTAGTTTGCATAATTTTGTTACTAAAGTATTATGTTTTCATCAAATTTTGGTATATTTCAGTATGATTAACCTAACTTCAATTCTTAATATGGTTGCTGTAATACGTAAGTAACATAAACTCAATGGACGGAAATGCGGCAAAACAAGAAAAATTGTATCGTAAAGAAACTGAACGCCCATTCGGCAAATTGAGATTGTGGGTAGTCATTTCGAGTAAACAATTTATGCATTTATTCAAGAGCTTTCACGACTGATATCTCGTTCACACAATAAAAATCTATAAGAGATTAAGTTAGATGGCATCAATTTTCCAGCTCACAAGTTTATTCTTTGTCTCCGAAAACTTTCACCGTCCTTTCAGTATGAAATCAAATATAAAAAAAGAAGTTTTTTCAACTTTAGCGTAAAGAGCAACAATGAAACTTAAAACGAACATAAATTTTTCCGTATATGAGGGGGGTTGCCCCCTGCTCAATAGCTCGCTCTTCACGCTAAGTATTTTAGAACTTTCAAAAAAGCTTCTTATTCTAAATAAACAGCCCTCGTGTTTCAGGAGTCGTTTTAAAAAAAACTTGAGACAAAAAGTCCAACTTTAGCGTAAAGAGCAAGGTATTGAAGAGAGATAACTCCTCCTCACATAAAAAATAATTTCTGTCCGTTTTAAGTTTCAATGTTGCTCCTGAATTTCAGTTGAAAAAACTTTTTTTTAATTTCTGATCGTTTTCCAAATAATACCAAAAAATCCCAACATCCAACATTTCATGAAAAATTCCCTCCGCCACTGAAAATTCTATCCTCGCTTTAAAACCCCTAAGCAAATTTCTTACGGACGATTCCACCTGAAAAATGTCCTTAGCATAATTTTATTTGAAAGACTTTAATTTCTGATCGTTTTTCAAATTATATCGGATATACCCCCTCCGTGGAAAACTTTTGCCGGAAATCCGCCTACCCCCAGTGGAAAGTTGCTCCCGTGATAAATTCCCCCATCGAGAATTTATCACATGGAAAACCCCTCCAGACAGTTTCAACCCCGCTGAAAATTCCCCCTGGAACATCCACAAGTTAAATTTAATAGGCAAAGACAAACTAAGACACATAAAAAGAATTTGTATAGAAAATTTTCCAAATTCCCCCAGTGTAAAATTTCTCCTGGAAAGCTTATCCCCAGAAACTTCTCCCAACGGAAAATTTTCATCGTAGCAAACCCTCAAAGCAGACCCCCCTCCCCCCCCCCCCAAAAAAAATATGTATGTATACTTTCCAATAGTAAATACTACATATAAACAACGGGTAAATTTCGTAACTTACAGCTCTTTCCCTAGGGCCTGTGTGGGTCATGTTGTTCCCAAAGACATAGCTATCGAACCATTCAAGAATGCTAAACAAAATGATATCTCAACATTTTGATCGGACGACTTTAGGAAAAAAGGACCGTGGGATGGGGAATAGTTCTCCTCCAATCTTTTCTGTTACTTAAATAGAGAACAAGAACTTTCGATTTCCGACCAAATGAACTCTCTCCCGATCTTCTAGGATCACTTGTTCAATAAGATCACCCTTGAAAAAAAAAAAAAAAAAAAAAAAAAAACCATATAAACATGCATCCGTGATCTTTCTTTTGGCAAAAAATGCAAAACTCCACAATTCTGTGTATATGAGCTTCAAACCTTTAGAATAGGGTTATGTGATATGCTGAATCTTTGGCGGTCTTTTACCCCTTTTTCAAAAATTGGACAAATTCCTCAGGTCCATAAGTTTTAATGGGTAACATTAAACTGAATGAACTTAATATATTTTGAATCAGCATAAACATTCGATTCTTTTGATGTATCTACTGTATTCACAGCATTGTTTTTTAGAGTTTCAATTACTATTGAGCCGTATCGCTTCTTACATACAGTTCAAACAAAACACAACTTAAAAACAATAGGGAAATTTTTTCTAAGACAGTGCAATTTAAATCGGTGAATATTTCGGCCCTATGTCCAAGGGCCGTATTCAGCACAACATTAAAGAAAAAATATAAATATAAACAACTTACATTAAAATACGAAGTTTAAAACTAAAAATGGCTGAGTCCTGGTTGAACTTCGTTGAAGTAAGGATACTGGGGCTGTTTTAAAAGTTTTTAAGAGCATTTTTAGTTTTAAACCTCGTATTTTAATGTAAGTTGTTTATATATATATATATATATATATATATTTGTTCTTTAATGTTGTGCTGAAGACGGCTCTTGGACATAGGGCCAAAATATTCACCGATTTAAATTGCACTGTCTTAGAAAAAAATTAAAGTTGTTTTTAAGTTGTGTTTTGTTTGATATGGAAAGGCAGTGTGGTCTTCGTCAATATTTATATACAGTTCGTTACCACGAACTGTTTGAAAAGTATGAAAACGGTCAAGGTTCGACAAATTAATAATCTCCCCCATCCTGTTCTTAAGCCTTGCCAAATTTTGAAAGTTAAAAATATTTTTGAAGCTTGTTCGATGACTTCAAATGTCGAATACACTACGAATCTATATTATTTTCAATTTTAACCCCTTGTTGCCCGTATATCCCCAACAACCAATGGTACTAGCATTGCCTCTGAGCAGGCATTCGACCTTTGAAGCTTGAATGTTATTTGATCTAAAAGTACAAAGTTCCAAAAAATATTGAAAGAAGGCATAGTAAAATAAATTGTCTTATGCTATTCTGATTGAGAAACAGTAGCAATTATAGCCGTACGTATTCTTAAATTTGCAAAAAAACAAAAAAACACAATCTATATATATTTTTTTTCGGTATGGGCGAAAAACCCTGAAGCGGGCACTCCACCTGAAAAACTGTACACCTCAGTCCTCCATTCTCAAAAGAAATTGTTAGTAATCCTTTACCAAAAAATATTTTTATGCAAACAGACAAAAAATCTTCAGTTAGTTTCTCTAACAAATCCAAGCGTTTCAGAACTACCGGAGAAATTATTGATAGATCTCCAACAAAAATGCAAAAAAAGTCAGATTATGACATTAAAACATGTAAGCTTCCTTTTTAAGAAATAATCACGCACAATTTTAAAATTGAAGTTTTTAAACTCCGTATTTCAGTGTTTCATTAAATCTTTACTTAAATTTGGAGCTTTCACTTTTAATTTATGTTCCTACAAACTATGTCCTTCGGGACGCGGGTTCAAGTCCTGGTGTCGCCAATATCAAGCCCTCGCCTGGGGTGGGGTTCATTGGTGTGACTCTGCAAGCTCAGCCTCCCATGGTGTGGAGGCAATGGGCCTTTGAAGCCTGGGCCTCAATTCGGTTGGGTACACCTCGCCACAAATTACAAACTAGCCATCAGCTATTTTTCTGCGAGCTAACACACAATTGCCAGTAGCAATTGAGAACGGGAAAAAAATCTTTCACTATTAGATTTATGGCATTCAATGACACTTATTTCGGATTTCCAGACCTAGAAGTGAAATTCCTGACAGTCGCATTTTACCATTGTATACTTGCTCCGTTTTGCTGATGGATAATTGCACCTAAGTGGTTGCACTAAGAATTTGAGAAAGAGCTCATTCAAAGGACTATCTCAAATTTCACACGCCTATGTGAAAAATTGTTTTTTAAGAAATGATTGGCAGTGACACATTCTTAAGAGTATTCTCGTATTCAATTGTCTCAGTCCAATCAGAAATTTATTTTTATAACGACACGAAACCCTTTATTTAACAGCAAGAGTTCACAAAAACATATATTTTAAAGTTTTATAAATAGAAAATAAGATCCTATAATTATGTTTCTAATAATAATTCATATTAGAAACACAAAGACGAATAGACAAAATAAAATTTAGATTTTTTAAACACCAAACAATAACTAGATTTCTAAAGCATATCAATTATAATACAATAAAACAATAAAAAGAGATCAGAACAAAACAGGAATTTAGTAAACGGAAAAAAAATTACACGCAAGGCTGAAAAAGCCGTTCTAACACTACGAAAAAACACTAGAATTTACTTATCTATCGACTATTTGTATAGCTTATATTACACTTCAAATTAAAATGTAGCCTAAGAACAGCCGTGACAGCCGTGATTCAAACCATATTTGAAATTATTTGCATTAAATTATAACTTAACAGACTATTTCGAGTATAAGAAAAAAAACAAAACAAAAAAAAACATTGCCCGTGTATCAGAGATCAAAGCAAAACAATAATTGAAAATTGAAAGCAAAATGCAGTGCACACAAGTGATTCATACCAATGTTGTTGACATAGGCCTACCTAACCCAGACATATCTAAAGCCCTATCCCTCCCTATGAAATACAATTCTCTTTAATCAAAGAAGGCTCAATCCCGATGTTTGCAATCAGGTATTTGAACTAACATCATTAAAAAAAGTTAAATGATAACAATTACACTGAAAAAAAAAAACCTCTTTACAAAAGAAAAGTGACGGGCGGTTTCTGCTTAAAACTACTGGAAACACGCTATTCTAAATATTAAGAAAAAAGAAGAAATAGCCTTTTATCAGAGATCAGAGACCAGTGTTTTCGGTAAAAACTATTTAAAACAATCATGAGCCCCAAATGACTTATTTTTAAGGTGGAAAAAACATTAAACGCCCAGGGATAGACCCAGGGGGTACCATTTCCCTGGCTTGGATGCAGTTTAATTTATCTTAGTTTATATTTACAAGTATACGAATTTGTCAACCGCGACCCTAATTTGTTTGGGTGTAGCTTAATTTTGTGCCGTTTTTATTTCTATTTAATCAAATCAGCAGAGAAAAAATAAGAAAAAAAGAAAACAAAAATTCACAAGAAATCAATTCTAGATACAGAATAGGATAAAAAGGATAAGGCTCCTCAAAACCATTGCTGGCACAGAGGGTGTTGGTTCGACCTTTCAGTTACTTGGTCTTTTTTTTACAGGGAAAGAAAGCAACCTTGTCCTATTTCTGTATTCTAGATACAGAAGGGTCACCAAGATTCTAGCCTATCACCACCCTACCCACCCCCTTCTCAGAATCCACATTTATATGCACTGATTGATTGATCAAAGAGAATAGTAAGTGTTATTGTTTCCTGTTCAGTATCATTTTCAATTAGAAGAAACTGCGCTAAATGAGTACTGAAAAATTGGGATAATTTGAATTAATCCCTTTTCATCATGAAATAACGGAAAAGTACATTGAACATACATGAAAGTAATATTCTAAAGAGTTAGTTTTATTTCAGAACCATCTGCTAGCATTAGTAACACCGCTTTACTGCTAACCCACACCAATTTACCAATCTTCAAAGGATTTGATTTCAGTTGTTCAGGAATCGGGTTGACACTATACACTTTCATACATTTGGTCTGTGTTGATCCGAGACCAAATACTCCAGAAGATACTTGCTAAAGAAGAAATGCATAATTTACAAATAGAAATGAGATTACTGAAGCAGAATAATATATTTATTGCTCTGTTTACGATTGTGGTGCAAAGTACAAATACGTGATGCTCAGTGCAACGTAACATATTTTAAGGAAGCAATTAAGCTAAAAATAGTGTCAATCTAAGAAATGTATGAGCATATGATTAAACAATCCCATTATCTGCTTTTGCCATATCTTTTTAGCATTTTTTCCTTTTACTTTTTTGTGAAAATAACTTTAACGCTATCAAAAAATGACTATTTGTTAAATAAAATCTACGCCTTTTCTGTATTAACGTTTCACTTTATAATAGACTATCGCATACAAGTCTCAATATACACTCTGTCGCAGAAGGATCACACAAAACCTATGTGCAGTGCTGTTTGGAATGCCGTAATTACCGGCATGGTTTATCATCATTGTAAGTATTATGATATCTTCTGGTTAGACTGCCAGGGACGTTTTTCCTCATACTAACATCTATTGCAACTGAAAAATAGCCCCATAGATATTGCTGTACTGTATTTCCTGGCTATATTTTGAAACATCTTTAAAACTGACCTCAGATAGTTTTCTTTATTTGCTGAAACCTTTTTCTCTTTTCATGAAATGGCTCGATAGTTAAGCCTAGAGATGAATCAGTCAATGACCAGCCTTATTGGAGTGTTCTATTATTGTTTTTGATTATCTTCATGGTCAAATGCCATCTTACTACTCTTTCCTGGTTCAATCTTATTCTATTGTCAATAAATAATTGCGCTTTTTCATCAACTCTTATTTGTTTTTGTTTTTTTTAGTTGTTTTGTTTGTGGTACCCTTACGTTGGTGGGCCGCCGTTTACGCCTTCCCCCCGATAAATACCCCCCCCCCCCCGTGGGATATAACGCTTTACAACTTTGACAATTTTATTCGAGTTTTACTTTTTTATTTTACGCTGTGTAAAACTCGAGAACAAACCGGTTTCTTCGTTAGTTTTTTTCAGCTTAGCGCGAGACAAGACAAAGACATGTGACAGAATATATGGGAAATATATAATTTGGGTTATATATTTGCATATAAGGAGGGGGGGGGGTAAAGTATGAGGACAATTTCTACTCAGAAAACAAGTCCCTATATGTTTGTGCCCGCTAAAAATCATTAAAAAATATCGAAGTATCTGTAAAGTTCGTTAAGTAAAGGAAAAAAAAAAAAAAAAAAAAAAAAAAAAAAAAAAAAAAAAAAAAATGTTTCATTTAAGTGTTTTTTTCCATGTATTTAATTTTTTTATTCAATGACCGTTTTTACAAGTATTAAGTACTATTATTAAGTTAATGTAGTGTTTCATTTAAGTGTTTTATGATGATCGCTCACCAAAGTTTATGTTATTTGTGCCTTACATTTATGTTATTTTACTGTGTTCATGGCAGTATATTTGGCTTTAAAATACACTTATCTATCTATATATCTAATATCCAGAATAATTGTGCCAAACACATTTTACATGCAGACCCGCTATACTTTACCCCCCCCCCCCCCGTAATGTGCAAAGCTATAGCCCACATTTATTTCTAAATTAACGACAAAACTAACGAAAAAACCGGTGTGTTCTCTTTTACACAGCGTAAACTTGAGTGAAAGACGCATAATACACAAGTCCAAAAATTCCTTCCCTCTAAGGAAATTAAAAAAATAAAACTCAAATAAAATTCTTAATTTTGAAAAGCCTTATTTTCCCTGTTTTTTTCCGGGGGGGGGGGGGGGTATTTTCTACGGGGGGTATTTTCCGGGGGGGGGGATAAAGCCTAGAAACCCTTACGTTACAGGCCATATAGCCTTTTGTTGGTCAATTTTGTTTTTGTTTGTTTCAATAAAGAATATTGAAGCATTTATAATTAAAATGTTTAAGCATATCAAAATTCGATTTATCTCCTCCATTTAACAGTAATATCCCTAAGCAAGGTGAAAATTTTCGGGACTAGTTACTCAGAGTTTCTGTCAATCAACCGATTATTTCGGACAAATAGTTCGTGTTGGCCAATCTGATGTTTAAACTCCAATGACACATTCTTCTATATACACCTGTAATATGAAATGGTTGTACCGACGAAGATAATTTCTTAGACTACACCGCTTTTCGATTTACGAAAAATCAAGTAAGAGAAACGGGTTTTAATTTAAACAAAGCACTGACAAAATAGTCTGGGACCCACCCGAAGGAATGTGCTCTATTTCAGTTTGTGAGTGGTCAGTGAAATGACCAAGATTTTTCTGTACCAAAGGACAGAGCATGACCTGCTGATCCCGGGAAGATCCGTTATACCGGTGTGAGACGCAGGCATCAGCAGCTATAGCAGTTCAAAGTTGCCTTTTCGCTTCTTTTTTTCTCGGCTAGCAACGCCATCTGGAGAGTACAAGATACATGCCCTAAATAGGAAACGCTATTGTCGAGGGAAAGTATCTGGATAGAATGATCCCCCAAAAGCCAACAAGCTAATTTCATTATCTCATACATCCAGCATATATCAGTATTTGCCAGCGTGTTTCAGGCTTCATCAGTGATTTATAATGTGTAGTGTATATAGCAAGCATAGCTTAGTATTAGTAGTCTATAGTATAGTAGTAAGCTATAGCATAGTAGTCTAGTATTTCAGAGGTTGACAACCTTTTGCATCAGCTTCCTGTTCAGTTCCGAGCACAGTTTATAGAATTAATAGTATGATCATTCCCTATCTCACCCTTTTTAAAATTAGTGACTTACAAATAAAGTAAACATACTACTTGATGCCCTTTTTATGCTCTTAACCAATATAATAATCATTTTTGTCAAAATGAATTTCCTCCCCCCCCTAGGCTATATATACCAATTCAGGGTATATATTTGCACATTAGAGGGAGGGGGGTAAGTTTTAAACCTACCTCTTATTTGTATCAGAAAAAAACTTTACCCCCACTGCCCTAATGTGCAAATATATACCCTGAATTGTTATTAATAGGGGTGGGGGTAAAATTCATTTCTGAAAAAGAGGGGTAGAATATAGGAAATAAAGGGGTATTGTCGGGGTGACAACTATCATGGTGAGAAAGTATAAATTCAGGAATCTAAAAGTTTCAGTTGTATTGACATGCTTCAGGATTTAGTTGTAATATACTATTTCTTACATTTAGAAACAGTAGGCTAACAAAGGGGGAATAATTGATAATTTTTTTTTTAACCTTGTTTCCATCAGGGGCATAGCTCTAGTATTTGATAAAATTCTACTTAAGCTACTTTTGGCTATCTTGGATAGGGGATAAGTTAGGAAAATGAAACTTTCAGGGATGGGTCTACAGGCTAAAGTATGTCCTGGGAAGGTATTCTGAAGTACCCACCTCCACTCCTCCCTCTAGAGGGTCCTGGCCTTTGATTTTGAGTGAAACCTTGCAAAATAGATCTTCTGCTTGAATGAATTAAAACAACAAAATTTTCAGCTTCACAACTTTGCTCAATCCCAAGTATTAAGGTTCTAAAGATCTGCAAATACATTTCATATATTAAAAAAACAACAACATTAATATGGCTCAAAATTCTACTCAAATAACAGGAATTATAATTTCAGAACTAAAGCCAGAGAAAAAGAAACCAATAACTGAAAATTGAGGTAAAGAGTTGTTTTGTCAAATTTCAATAGGTTCTACCTGTCATGTTGGCAAATTTCAGGATCCTTTAGTGGGAAAAGGAGTGGAGGTAGGTACTTCAAAATACCATCCCAGGACATACCTTAGCCTGTAGATCCATCTATCTTTTTGGTAAAATTCTAGTTTAGCTATTTCTGGCTATCTTTAGGGTAGGAACATGAAACTATCAGGCATGGGTCTACAGGCTAAATTGTGTTCTGGGAAGGTATTCTCAAGTACCCACCTCCACTCCTCCCTCTAGAGGGCCCTGACCTTTGATGACTTTTAAATATCTGTGTGTTATGAAAGTGAAACCTAACGTAAGTCTATCGGATCAACCTAATTTGCGCCCCCCCCCCCTAAAAAATCCTGGATCTGCCCCTGAAACCATCACACCTCTTCCACCAGTTATTAGAAGAAAATAAAAATCCTTATTTTCACAATTTTCATCAACCCCCCGCCCCCCTTTTTTATAAAATCCTACATAGGCCAGTTGAGTCCACTGTATGTAAATAATATATTAAGTCATAATTTGTATATAAATTAATTAATACCTGTGAGATGGGACACTTGCAAACCACTTGGCTTGTTTTCCAACAAACGTTCCAACAAACATGAGACTGTCACATCCGCCAGACCCTTCTCTTTTAATTCTTAACATCAAAAACAGTTTTGGCCGAAAGGAGAAAGAAATACTTGAGAAAAACGACGTGATATCCAAAATGGCGTACAGTAGTGTTAGCTATTTCTGGCGGTTGATTAATTACCGGCATTTTGAACTTCATTTTTTGTACTTTCATTAGGGAGTTCCAGATATTTATGGCTATCTCAAAAATTTATAATTGGCTTAAACTTTTCACTTTTTTTTTTTCTGTCTTTTTTTGTCTGTTTTGCCTTTTTTTTTTTTGTCATGATGGTGAAATATACAATCATAGAAATGGTGTTAGGGTTTTGAAAAGGTGCCTGCAGTCTATTTTACACTGATCTGTGTGCTCTTTTCAGACATGGAACTGAATCAGAATCAGAGAATGTCAGAAATGCAGAAATGCAGGATGTGCGAGAAATTCACATTGTAGCTGACAGATATGACAGTTTATTCGGGTATCGAGATGCTGCTGGAAATCTGGAAATGCTGCTGGAAATCTGCTTGAAAGACAGCAGCGGTTGCCACGAGCACAGAGGTGCGAACGCTAGAGCACAAATATTGCTGGGAAGGAATTCAAAGCTGTCCAACTGGACCTCCATCTTGGCAAGTTCGAAGACAAAAAGTCAGCTCCTTGAGGTTTTCTTTGAGATTTGTAAAGGGTCTGTGGATCTCGTCAAGCAAGGTGTGACACTGTATCTCTCAGGAGGCTCTTCAGATCGGATGAAAGTTGCGAAATTGCCAGCAAATGTGAGTGCAGAAGATTACGAAGAGCGTCTCAGCTCAAACCATGAAGAAGCGGACACAAGGATAATTTTACATGTCCTTGATGCTCTAGGGAGAAACTTCAAGGAGATTGCTGTGCTAGCAAATGACACTGACATAGTTGTTGGACTTCTGTATCACTGCTGTCAGCTATTTGAAAAGAAGGAGCTGGTTGGTCTTGCCATACATGTGAATTTTCAGAAGTATTCTGTGCCAATTCACCAGCTTTGTGAAGTCCTGCCGAACAGTTTGCTCAGTTGCCTGCCAGTGGTCCACTGTGTGACTGGGTGTGATACCGTCAGCTATTTTTATGGCAAGGGCAAAAAGTTAGCTATGAAAGCAGTTGAAAGATGGAACCTCTATGAGGATATCCGGAACGTGATTGTGAGGCTAAGGTGTGACGATGCCCATGCTGTCTGCGAAGAATTTACATCTGCCTGCCGAAAGGTAGTCGTAGCAATGTACGGCAAAGACCCTGGTGACTTCAGGTCTTTGAACGATTTGCGCATTCCCCTGTACCCGAGAAAACGGGAACTGAAATACTTGCCTCCGACGGATGACACTTTTTCTTTTCACGCTATGCGTTCTTTGCTACAGGTCAAATTCCTGTTGGAAGCAAACTTGCCAAGGCCTTCGCCAGTTGACCCTACTCGATTCGGCTGGACTTTTTCGAATGACAAAATCTGTCCAGTTCCAATGGGGGGAGATCCTTTCCCACAAGGTACCAGTCCCGAATACTGCCTTTGTCGAACTTGCTCTAGAGCCTGCCCGTGTGTTGACAAGAACAGAGGTTGTGATTTGTTGTGTCAGTGTGCAGGAAAATGTAACGAATCGGCAGATGAGTCCTCGGAAGACGAGTTTTGAAATTTGGACAATTCGTTCTTATATGTAATAGCCATTTGTTCTTTTAGTTGTTTCATTTTGAGTTAAAAGTTTCTTAGCTGTTCAGTTTCTCCTCTTCTCTGCTGCGAGGTGAATTTGCAACGTTTCCTGTATTAGGTTTCTAGAATCGATGCATTTCTGGCTTTACTTTGACACTTACACATTTTATTTGTAGCTAAAAGCTGAAGAAACCTAAAACTTTGATCTTACAACGACACGCCAACATTTCTCAACAATATAGCGCTCGTTTCCGTAATCAGCATGGTCAGTTACGTTGGGTCCAACCTCTGTTTCGCGATCATCTCGCTGACCACACCTGTGTCAGTTTTCAGAGGCTGGGTCCTAGACTAAAAGTTGAAAACAAACCACACATTCATTAATAAATAAAAATTCTAAATATTGTGGCTCCATGCCCGGGAGCCTTTCTCAACAGAGAAAGGCTTTTTTATTTTTAAAAAACAGTTTTTAAAAATAAACTGTTTTACTTCAAAGTTGTTTATAATGCGAGTTGTATTTATTTTTTTTTCCGTGTGTTTAGTTGTCATTTTTTTTCTAGATGGTTTTATTTTAAAAACTGTTCTTTTTCCTTATTTAAAGTTTTATTTTTGTTTTTCTCTCTCCCGGATGTGGAACCGAAATATTCGGAATTTGTCTATTTATTAATTAATGTGTTGTTTGTTTTTAACTTTTTTCACTACTTTGTTTAAATTAAAATCCGTTTCTCTTACTTAATTTTTCGTAACGACGAAGAATGGCCAAAGGCAGTCTTACCTTGTATATACAGATGGTAATCTTTCTAAGAATTGGTAAGAAAATGGTATTTTCTAAGAATTGATCTCCAAATGGAAAAAGGGATTTTGAATCACTGTTTATAGAAACCTAACCTCTAGACTCAACTATCATTTGGTTTTATTTAAAACTTTATTCAATCGGGAAAGTATCGGGGAAAATCTAATTTTTTTTCTTTTGTGCTTTGAGGTAATTTCTGACTTAATACAATTGATTTCTTAATACATTTTGACGAATCAAAATTACTGCTTCGAACAAGAATAGCTCACCTGCCAAAAGGCTACTCGATTATCTGTAGCGGAATATGAGGCTAAAATCTTGCCATCAGGTGAAAATGAACAAGCGGTTACTTCACCATTATGCGCAGCAATACTCTGAAAAACCAAAATATTTCTGTAAATACGGCCGTTTTTAGTTAACTTTATTTTAGTGATCAAAACTCACATACCAGATGAATATTTTAAAAGAGTAACAATGTCCTTTTTTTGAAGCACAACAAATGAGCCTTTTTTACTTTTTTTTTAATATTGCAATCATATTGAGTTAATAGTGCAATCAATATTTGAGTTATTATATTACGGATTTAAAGATTTTGCAATCCTTCACTAAGCAAAGAGACTATGATATGTAGGAATAAGTGTATCAGGCTGGTACTCTGGAATGTATTTCGAAGTAAGATGAAGGGAGCAAATTTGAGAAATAGGCGAAATACATGGGATATATGATAATAATATAATATATTCAAAACCCATCGAATATAATAGGTTATAAAAGTGTCCAGTCACAGAGTACATAAAAATAATAATAAAAGGATTGAAAAATTGAAGGTGCTTAAATAGCAGCAATGAAATATAATAACTTTGAAATAAACAAAGGGGAAAAAAGAACAGAGAAATTAGACAGAAGACCTTAATAGGAAGTTAGGACTATAGGTGTAGTTTCTCGCTTGCTGAGAAGTGTTCAATGCTAAATTCAGGTCCGCTAGGTCGTGGCACCGAATTAGGAAGGTGTTTCGTGTCCTTGGTGACAATTTTGGAATACATTTAACAAGTTTGAGAAACAATTAGCAGATTTTAGACTAGACTTTGTCACAAGTTTCCACAATGGAGCCAAGAACGGACGGTCGAAGATTTGACAATAAAAGCATAGGAGCTAGATATTGATCATTCAAGATTATTTTAAATTCATTCTAGCGGGGACAAGGAGGGGGCAAGTACGCTCCGTAGGCAGGAATACCGTATACCTGTATATATATATATATATATATATATATATATATATATATATATATATATATATATATATATATAACTGATCTTAAGAGGTTTTTCTGCCAGAAAAATTAGTTGGCAATTCAAAAAATTTAGTTTTATGTATCATGAAATTTTAAGTAAATATACAAAAAATTATAAAGAAATACTGAATGATATTTTAATATAATTTCTCTTGCACTTTGCTTTTTTGGAAGTTTGAGTTTGTAGTGGTTTTCAAACAAGCTTGAGGATCTTTAAATTGGTTATTGGTTCCAGATACCAATAAAAGATACATCTGGACATGTCTTCATTTGTTCCAGAATGGTCTCTGTCAGTGACCTCTGGGATGTTATTAAGGAAACATTGAAACACTTTTTGTATGTAATTTTTAATAGCTTGACTAGTATGCATGTATTTCACAAGTTTTACCTGACATAGGGTTGCCATATAGATCTTATGGTAGAGGCTCCACCGTGCCGGGTAAAGAAAGTAAAGCCTCGAAACCCGTTAAGGCAGGTGGTATTTCTTCTGATGAGCCCTAAATGGAAGGTTCTACTTGGAAATATTTTGCTAGATTTAAGGTGGTTTTGCTTGTAAATTTACAACGACTTACATTTATTGATGACGACTTTGCATGGACTTGGACATTCCTATTTGGTTGACGGTTCGGGTATACTGTTTGGTCCTAGGTAGTTGGATAGATGGGTAAGGTAAAAGCCTCGTTCAAGTGCACATTTGTCTCAATTGCTGGATTAGGACGACAGTTTTTTTTTTTGTTTTTTGTTTTTTTTTTTTTTTTTCTTTCTAAGTAATTAACTGTAAAACAAAAATTAAATCCAGGTCGGATCTAGTGCTGGTGGACGAAGCATCAAATATTTCTCCCCGGCAGACCTTGACCTTGGTCCAGGTTTTACCTGAAATTGATGATTATTTGGCGAATTTATCACTTATTTTAAAAGGGTAGCATAAGCAAATGTTCTATTTAGGGTAGTGTTTTTTTTTTTTTTTTTTTTTTATTTTTTTTGTTAGTTGTTTTTTTTTTGGATGATTATTTAGAGTAACCTTATTACTTGTGGACTTTTGGCTTGGCTTTTGGAGATGTTTTGGATTTTTCTATAGTTTGGCATTTTGGTTTTATTTGATTTCTGATTTTATATTGAATAATAATGGTAATGATAATATTCAAAGGGGTCTGCCAAATATTAGTAAGTGCAATGGTCGTTGTTTTATTTGTAAAGATCACATCATACCTCGAAATAATGTTAAAAAAATTTATATAATAAAAAGTTTCAATGTTTATTAAAAGGAAAGGTAAATTGTAAAAACAAATAATATTATCTATTTAATAGAATGTAAAAATTGTCAATTACAATATGTGGGGGAAACAATTAACAACATATATCAGAGATTTTCGGGACATAAAACTACAATTACCAAGGAAAAAACTAACAATTATCTAGTTCAACATTGTAATAATGGTACTTGCTCAGTATCTAATCTAACTATTACAATTTTAGAAAATCTGGACCTAGAAAACTTTACTAAAGAAGAAAAAAACAATAAATTACGCAGAAAAGAAGAGTATTGGATCAGTGCTCTGGGTACCGCGTATCCTTTTGGGCTAAATGATCGAGTTGCGAAATACGGAGAAATGTCGAATGTGGTTGCTAACTGTATTAATGGGTTAACGGAGCCCCCTTCTTTTAATTGCCCCACTAAACGTAAAAACCGATCAAGAGGACATAGGAAAAATAATAAAAAAATTTATTTAGATTTAAATGCATTTTTAATCGATTTAGGTCACATATTTGATACTAATGGAATGACTAGTTTAATAAAATCTTTAAATAAGTTATCAAGGAATAATTTAATAAAAGTATTCTAGATTGCAAAAAATAGTACAGCATGTAACTCGAAAAATAAATTAATTTATGATACAGTTTGCATTTTAGCTAAATCAAAATTTATTTCAAAACATAATTAATCTGATAAAATTGTAAATAAGGATAATAGATTATATTTGTCTATTAATTTTGGTTCTAAACAAACAGAAGATATTAATTTGCCAAGAATCTTAAACCAGCGGAGAGTAATGAATGCCCTCCCATGTAATTTGGTGTATAATGGTAGTCCACTTTTAACATATAAATTTTCAAAAATAATTGGTCAAATGATTTTTAATTATAATTCAATACTTAAAAAACCGGACAGGGAAAGTAATTGGAAACCGGTGTGTAATTTTGAGAAATTTTTACCGTATATGGATCAAACTTATAAGCATATTGTAACGGGGGATTTGTCCATTATAAAGCATCGTGATCTTCAAAATATAATGAAAATGGGTGCTAAGTTCCATCTTTCTTACCGTATAAGGCCAGCAGATATTCTTAGGAGACTAAAGAATGATTTAAACTTATCTATTGATAATTGGTGCAAGAAGGAGAAAATTACTGAAGATAGATTTCAGAATTGGATAAATTTGATTTTGACTAGTGTAAGAAATAGCATGTATAGAATTAATCCACCAAATTCTGTGAAAAATTCAATATTTTATAATGCCAATATGAAAAAAGCAATTGCTAATATACAGAATGAATTTATAATTGTACCAGTTGATAAAGCTAGCAATAATTTTGCCATAATTTTTCAGAAACTCTATTGTGATATTTTATCAAAAGAGTTACAAACAACAAATACATAAGAAAAGGCTCATATCGAGGAGAATAGTTTAATTGAAAATATAGAAGAAAGAATTTTGAAAAAATTCAATATTAAAATAAATGATAATGATAAACAGTTTCCTTTCTTATATTGGACGATAAAATTTCATAAAAATCCACCAAAACCACGTTTTATTGCTGGGGCAGCAAGGTGTCCAACCAGAATTGCGGCTATTGATCTATCTTTAATCTTAGGAGAAATTAGAAATAAATTTAAAGCATATTGCTCCTGAATTAAAATATTTTCTAACTTTAACCCATATTGGAGTGTTAATAACTCGTTACAAGTGGTAGAATCTTTGGCGAATGTTTCAGCTAAAAGAGTCGATTGAATTTATTTTAATACTTTGTATAAAAAATTTTAACAAAATTTATTATTAGAAAAAATCAAAAATGTGATAAAAAAATAATTTATTTTTTATAAAATAGGATTTTTTTAAAATTATAAATTTAATAAAAAATCCCCATGGACGAATTTCTTTAGAAGTACTATTAATTCAAGATGTTATAGCTTGAATATGGTATGCGATTTATTAGAATTTGTTCTATTTAATACATTTATAAGATTTAATGGGAATTTGTATAAACAAACTGTAGGTATTCCTATGGGTGGGAATGCGAGTCTATTCATAGCAGACCTGTTTCTAAGTCAATTAGAATACGAATATATGATAAATACAAATAGCCCAAGCAAAGTAAAATATAACCTTTCAAATAATAAAAGATATCTGGACGATCTCTTAGTAATAAATTGTGCAGAGTTTATTGAGATTTAAAAAAATATTTATCCAAAAGAGTTAATTCTTGAGCCTAGCTATGGGATGGGACACTCCGACCATTTATTAGATTTAAATATTAATATTTAAAATAATAATATATTAGTTTTTAAATTATATAATAATACGGATGATTTTAATTTTGAAGTAATTAATGTTCCATTCCCTGAAAGTAATATACATTCAAATATCACTTATTCGCCTCATTATTTCCAATTATTTAGGTATGCAAGAATTTGCAGTAATTACACATATTTTAAAAATGGATGTAAAAAGCTGAGCAAAAAACTGATCTCAAGAGGTTTTTCTGCCAAAAAAATTAGTCGGCAATTCAAACAATTTAGTTTTATGTATCATGAACTCTTAATTAAATATACAAAAATTATAAAGAAATACTGACTGATATTTTCATATAATTTCTCTTGCGATTACCTATTTTGGACGTGTGAGTTTTTAGCGGTTTTCGAACAAGCTTGAGGATCTTTAAATTGGTAATTGGTTCCAGATACCAATAAAAGATACATCTGGACATGTCTTCATTTGTTCCAGAATGGTCTCTGTCAGTGACCTCTGGGATTTTATTACGGAAACATTGAAACACTTTTTATATGTAATTTTTAATAGCTTGACTAGTATGCATGTATATCACAAGTTTTACCTGACATAGGGTTGCCATATAGATCTTATGGTAGAGGCTCCACCGTGCCGGGTAAAGAAAGTAAAGCCTTGAAACCCGTTAAGGCCGGTGGTATTTCTTCTGATGAGCCCTGAATGGAAGGTTCTACTTGGAAATATTTTGCTAGATTTAAAGTGGTTTTGCTTGTAAATTTACAACGACTTACATTTATTGATGACGACTTTGCATGGACTTGGACATTCCTATTTGGTTGACGGTTCGGGTATACTGTTTGGTCCTAGGTAGTTGGATAGATGGTTAAGGTAAAAGCCTCGTTCAAGTGCACATTTGTCTCAATTGCTGGATTAGGACGACAGTTTTTTTTTTTTTTTTTTTTTTTTTTTTTTTTTTTGCCAAGTAATTACCTCTTAAACATAATATATATATATATATATATATATATATATATATATATATATATATATATATATATATATATATATATATATATATATATATATATATATATATTATAAAAGCCTTAAAGTTATAATCATATAATAACTTTTTCTAAAAGTGAAGTAAAATTAAGAATAAAAATAAATAAAGAAACTAGATAATTTCAAGAACACACAAAATATGTTAGTTAAAAATTACATACCAATTCAGATATTTTTTCTGTTTCATTTTAAGAACCCATTTTCAACCCCTTACCCAACTAAGGGCAAGTCAGGTAGTGTCCCAGAAGAGCCTCTGAACAGGTGCCATTCTTATATCAATTTTGTCAGCATTCTTCACAGTTCCCAATAATATTTCTTCAATTTGTCTTCTTATGTTTTTTTAGAAATGTAGAACTTCCCCATAAAAGCCCTAAATAAATCCAATACTGGCATTCCTCAATATGTAGGCCTTATACATACTAAAATTATCTTCAGAAAACGTTGTGAGATAACTTGCATAATAAGCACCGAATTCCAGAAGTCCATGTCCGTTTACTAAAACAGATCTCATTTAAAGAGCTAAGACGGATCATTTCACAGGAGCCCTTAATAGTTATGCGCTCAAAGTCAGCAGCTAGAAATAATATGAGTAAATCTTAAAAGAATCTCCAACAGATATACATTTGAAATGAAACAACAAGGAACAATTTAGTGAAGAGGGTATTAATGTATTTTTCGAATTCTTCTTAAATAAATACAAACTGAAGCAAAGAATAGAAAGAATCTGTCTTTATTATCCTCTATTTTAAGCGAGATATTGCAGCTTCAGAGCCTGTCCCCAATCCCTATAAAAACACTGCTCTTATGAGGAACGTTTGAACGTTAATTAGTAAAATCATTAGTACACAGGTGGACAGAGGGTGGCTGATCATAGCTGTAACGACAGGTGATATCCTACCAGCGTAGATAGCATGGGAATTTTTAAACCAAAGAACAGTCTCAGAGGTTTCTAGCAATAGCCTTGGAATGACCAATCCCAGGTTACAAAACTAGTTTTTATGATTTTAACTTCCAGTAACAACCAAAGAGGTATTTGAGGACTTGAGGACTTAAGATGCACGTTACAAATCTGAAAATCATATTACAATACAATAAGTCCAAAACCATTGCTTCACGACTTCTACTGCCACCTATCAATTAATAATTAACATTACTATATTAATAAAACTTGTCGACCAGCATTAATATTATATTAAATAAAATTTTAAATTATTATATTTAATTATATCAGTAATGGTAGTTAAGACCAAAGATAAATCAAATATGTAAAAATACAAAGTTTTTCCATGAAAAGCGAAGAAATTGGCTTATATGTCAAACATGCAACAAGCAGATATTACTTTCACCGAAAAAATACAATTTCACCAGGCGCAAATTAAAATGAACAATGATGAAAACCTTAAAATATCATAAATTACCCCTAAATAAGGTAATATTAAAAAGAACCTGGATCAATTGTTCTATTTCTAGTTATTCCTGCAAGTAAGAAAAGAGGAAAAAAGTGAACACTTTATTATGAAACAGGAGTTTCTAAGTATCTTGAGAAACAACAAACACATGACAAAACGAATAAAAACCAATGGATGGAATGTGCGGGATTTAACAAGCAGCCTACCAATATCAGTTTGGGGAAATCACCGTATATAAATAATAGACAGTAAGATCACGGCTCAGTAATGTTTGGCTACTATACAGTCTTGGTGCGTATAAAAGCTCCGCCCATATACTCGTACGTCCTCGTCCATTGGACCGCTGATGGCAGATCAAATGAGAATCCTAGAACACTTATTTTCGCAGAAAATTTCCCAAAATGCCTTCGAAGCCAACTCGAGACTTCGAAACCTACTTGTAATTTCTTAAAACATTTAATAATAACATTGCACTACTAATTAACGATTTTAATATCTGTATTAGAATGAATCAATTTGAAATTAGATTCTTTAAAATTTAGTGTTACAAAGGTTAAGCCAAGTTTCGCGTTCAAGAGAAATCTGACTTGTCTACCCGTAAAAAAAACCGAATGTCGCTTATGTTTATACTTGTTTAAATGTTCTCCCGAACATTTGCATCTCGGTCCGGCTTTGTATAATGGTTCAGATAGGGAATGATCATATTGAATTATATTTATATACAGTGGGGGAAATATACCATAAAACTCCTAATGAATTGCCTTAACCAAGCTTCCTATACACAAAGATTTATCACTTTGGCTGGTCCCACAGTTGACCGAAAAGAGGAGCACGACCTTAATCATGATCCCCGCTTGGTAATCTATCCAACAGTGTAGATCACTTAAAGTCACCATCTTAGTTTACAACATGGTTTAATGTAATACAAGCATATATATATATATATATATATATATATATATATATATATATATATATATATATATATATATATATATATATATATATATATATATATATATATATATATATATATATATATATATATATATATATATATATATATATATATATATATATATATATATATATATATTACCTGAGGCTTTCCTCCACGAAGCTCATAAACGGTTATATGGCCATTCTTAGCTCCAACGGCAATGCGTCTTGTAGATGCACAGTGACTCACTTGACTGAAGCGACAGACAGCGGGGAAGACTTCCTGCAGTCCCTTTACTTTTAAATGACTGGGCTCAACACAGAGTAGGATAATATCAACAACTTCAACGAGGAGGTGACTAATGTCAGCTGGCATTTTATCGATAAGCTGTTCTACAACCCGAAGAATCTCGTGGCGGCTGAAGTAAAGAACGAGGCTTGCCATGGGGGAACCTGGATTTTGAGGATTCTGTTGAGTTGAGTTGTAGCGAGCAACCTAAGAATATTAAGTTAGGAATCATTTGCTATAATTACACAGTTATTAGTTTTTAACGCACAAATTACATAATAATGAGCTATAATTAGCTAGGAAACATAAAAAAAAGTGAAAAAGGGTAAGAATTCACCTAATACATAATAGTACGAAATATAAATGAGAAAAAAAAAGAGAATAAATAAATTAAGTACACTAAACCCGATCGGTTTAACGTCGATAAATGAAACTTGGACAAGTTTAATATATAAAGAAGTGCATACACTCCAATAGTGCACCAAATAATATTAATGTACTACTATATCTATCTTAGTCCAAGTTGGGCACCAACTCGATAACTACCCTTAGCAAGTTAGAGATTAGCCCTGGTATAATTTTTCAAATTATTATTTTACAAGTCTGGAAGATCAACGAATTTTTAATCTAATTTGTAAACTACGAATGCCGAAATTAGGTAATCTAAATACAATTCACAGAAAATTAACACAAAAGTTGCCCAATTGACCGTCAACAAATTGAATAAAAATAGTCCTTTATAGATGGACAGAAAGATAGATAAGTTTAATTTTCAAAATGCGAATTATAGGGCAATAAATAATTCAACCTCCCAACTAGGAATACAACCTCGAAAACTGGACAATGAAACAAAGTAAGTTTTATTACTTTGTAAATTACTTATTACTGTAAAGTACGTATTACTTATTACTATAAGTAAATTCTTAGATAAAAAAATTTATATTCTTGTAATCTAAAAAGTAACAAACAATACAGTCTACGGGCTGTATGTCTATAGCATACAGTCTGACCATATAGACAAATCATCTATACCATAAGTGGAGTCAGGCCAGAAAAACGAAAAATTCAATTCGATACTTGTTTTACTAGCCGTGCTGGCAGGAGGATTCTATTATAAGGAGTTCTATTCTATTCTATTATAAGACCAAAGCCCCACTGATTTTAGAAGAGACTCAAAATCAGTAGGCACAATTTCTATTTAATTGATTTGAAGCGCAAATCCGTTTCTAATAGAGCTGTACTTCACAGCAATCTATCATAAAAATTTTCAGTCGTCAGATTCATGATTCATAGCCTAGTACACCTGCGCTACGTATCATTTCGGGCCTGCGTTAAGAAAAAGGGTAAGCGAGATGATCAGTCAGTCACTCGGCATAATAAGTCAATGATATAATTTGATTTATTGAATTTTTATTCGGCCTATTAATTTATTTTTCCATGAGTTTCCATCTATCTGGTGCACAAAACCGGAAGAAAGCAGCTACTAAGGCTGCCGAAACTCCAAAAATTCTTTTGCAAAGTCAGACTGCGCTAAAATCAGCGAAGTAAGTATATTTTCTACATGGAAAAAAGAAAAAAAAAAGAAAAAAAAAGAATGGAAAGCATTATGCACTTTTTCTCCTTCACATGTGTCAATGCTTTTAACTTGTAGGCTATTACACTATAACTTTACCTATCACCACAGACTATGGAATGCTTATTTAGTAGAATAACAGAAAACAAACACTTTTGTAATGAAAGTAATGAGCAAAATAAAAAATTGAAACGAACAAAAATTATCACTCCCAAATCCTTGCCGTTGTAAAATTGACAAGCGTTTTACTGAAAGGCAAAAATAAAACCTCTGATTGCAATGAGCTTAATTTCTAAAGGATAATTTCCTGATGGATAATGGATAATTTTAGCTTTCAATTTCATGTAGAATGTAGATATTTTTCAGTCTGACCCAAAAGTCAACAAAAGTCGATTTCGATGTAACTGCAGCAGACGTCAGGAATTAAGCTTTTAGCTAGAGAGACTATGGCTACTGTTGATCTAAATCGAAACTATACCTTTTAATCAGTAAGAAATGGTAAATATACTGTATCAAACAAACTAAAAGAGAAATAAAAATGATCAAGAAAGTAGAGTCACATATTACTAGGTACTCTGATGTGGATGATGCTTCTACCTTTCTTTTGTACGTGTGGTTGAATTTATCTCTTTTCTTCTCTGATGATAAAAAAAAGGAAGAATTCTTAAAAGTAGATGGAAAACTGAAAAAGGGAAGAACTAATTCCAATCATGGATTCAGAAAACTTCAATACTTTATAAAAAAAACATTCTGAAAAAGAAACCATTGAGATTTCTTTACCAAGTTCACTGAAAAAAAAAGGTAAGGTTAACACGGTGAATTCTGTAAATGTGGTCCCAGATATTTGAACCAAAAGGTAGTGCCTGTGTCATAACACTCTTTTCATGTCTATTTTACTGATTTGGTTTTAATATGCAGACAGATTTACAAGGCGTTGACAAATGAGAAGGGTTTTACCGTCGCAAATGAAGAAAAATCCGTCCTACTTAATGTAGGTGTTCAAACATCGAACGTTTAAAGATACTTTTGAAACGTCAACGTTCACAGCGTTAGGTCTCATTATGAGGAGGCACTTATACCATTTATGATAGATGAGTATGACCTTCGTAGCATTTTATGATAGCGAAAATGCCGGGTGGAAAGACGAGTGGGCTTTGAATGCAAATAATAAAATATTTGAAGATTTTCACGAGTTTACCTATAGTTTCTTACATCCTTCGCCTTTTTTAAACTTAAGCCCCCCTCCTTTCCTTTTGAGTACCTGACTATGCAGTATACAGTCTATTTCATTTTATGGCTTTGAAAACGCTATTATACTACACTCGAATGCTCAGGGATAATACAGCAATTTGATTCCCACCTTATTATTTAGCTTTTGCCCAAATAAGAGTTTGTTACGTGCACGACTAACATAAATAACTACTGAATTTATTCAGTATTAGTGCAAATAGGATAAAGCAACTATCTATTAATTTTCATTAACATATAAAAGTAGAATGTAAATCTAAAATCAGTTTCCCTGCTAGAAATTACCTAAACCAAGAGAAACACTTCGTAATCTACTTTGCGTGTAGTTTTAGAAAAGAGAAAACGGCAAGAATAAAAAGAAAAAGCGAACCTCTTTGGCCATAGATGTAATAAAAACAGCTGGCCTAGCAGTTGCAATAAGTGTCAGTGCATGTCGAGAGGTACGGGAAGAATCAGCACTTGGAGGCAAGGGCAGTCCATAACTCATACTATCAAAAGAAAATTTAACTGAATTCAGTAGGATCAAAGCTGAGCATCAGAAAAACAATATCAGCTTGCATCAAACTATTGATTAAACCAACAATGTGTGAACATTATCATAAATAATAAACTGTTCATTATGCAAAACTTCATACAAATATATATACTGGAGCAAAACAAGTCCTTCACACGTCAGCATTTAACAAAACATTCTCAAAAATAAATAACCAGAATATAATGCTACTTTATCATCATAAATTAACGGAATTAGATATTAAAGAAGTGGGGACATCTTTTCTACAAAAATGGAAATTCACCAAAAATAAGAAATTAAACACAAGTCATGAAAGAACCTTTGCGGAACTTCCATGAACTCAGGTCAAGGATCTGAAATTCTTTTATTTCTCTGTCTATATTTACTTTAAATCTACTTTTAAGTTCATGCTTGTTAAAAAAAAAATAGTTTCGCATATACTCTTGCAACTAAAGACAGGTATTGTGCAGACAGTCAAATATCAGATTATGAATGTCCAGTTTTTACACTCTTCATGGGGAAAAAGTACTCGTTTCTATGGACTAAATTCTAGTAACCTGAAATTTTATTAAAATTTAGTAACCGGATCAAAATAAATTTTTTCTAAATTTTACTATTTTTGTTAAAGTAGTATAATAATTTTATAACTATATATTTTATGACTAGATTATATAATTGGATAAATTTTACTAAATTATAGTAATCTGAAATCGTTCCTATGGAATTATATTTTAGTAACCTGAAAATGCTTTATTTCGAACGTTATCCTTTACCTGTGTTTTTTTTGGTAAGTTATTTTTCTCCAGTCCTTTTAATCTTAATCTTTAAATGTAATACGACAATCTTCCTATCATTCCACAGCTGAGATTTAATTTTATACATCTAGCAAACAATGTTTTTGGTGTTTGCATTGCAGTTTTTTAAAGACTGAAAAGTAAGCTGAAAATACTTCAGAAATATGCGGAAAAATTGATGAAATCGTGTTTTTCGTACCGAAGGAATTCCGCATTTTTCCTTTCTTTTTTATTTCTTCCCGGGGGAAAAAACTCTATTCCAGTTTTAAGTAGCTAAGGCGATCGTGCCGACAAGAACCACCGTATCCCACCATTTCATGGCGCAAAAAAAACAAACAAAAAAAAAAACACAGGTTTGATACTTATAGAATATCAGAGGAAATTACTCCATGCGGTGGCACATTCATACGTTTAAGCCACCATCTAACAAAATAAACATCGAACCAAAAGGGAGAAAGTTTTGGTATAGAAAGGGAGAAAGGGAGAACGTGTATAAAATATACGTAGTTAATCTGGAGTTGACATACATGGTTATTTATCTATTCTGATAAGCTTACCTTAACGCATATACTGATAGTTTTTTAGTCATTTTTGTACTTTTAAAACAGACAAAAGCTAAACAAAAATTTTTTTTCAAATAAAAGTGAAGTGCAACGTTAAAACTTAAAACAATTTGAAATTATCGTCTAAAGAAGGGCTGCCACTCCAAAATCTCCCCCTTCTTTAAATTTAGCTTATAACTCATTGACAGCATGATTAGCATCTATAATATATTGAAACTTCAATTGAAAACAAAGAATTCTATATATCAAAGTTATCTATTTACTTACATTACTTATAAAAACTCACTAATATATTATAATGCAATTCTACGGTGGTGACAGTTTTTCCACAAATTATTATTCTAGCCAGCATTTTTTAAAGAAAGCGCTATAGAAAAATAATGTTAAACCTTATTTTATATAACCTTAGGCATTAAAGATTATCCTAACGGAAGTTAACAGAGGATGGATCATTCCTTTTCGCAAGATTCTCTTTGTAGAATTTTAAAATAGAATCAAATAATCTACCAAGAATACAACTACCACAAATCAGTCTCAATAAATGAATGAAACCCAAAACAAACAGATATTAAAATAAGTAAGAGTCAAACTCAAAACGAGCAGAAATTAATATGAGTTGGGTTCTAAACTCCAAGCTTTCTAAAAGCCAGAATATAATTTGTACTTTATTGAAAAAAATTCAAATGAATTTACTGAAAAAAATATATATCTGCATTGTCAGTTTAATATACTTAAAATCTTAATTGATTTCTTTAAGTTAGAAAAGTGAAAACATTTGAAAGATTTTTTTTTTCAGTCAAGTGCCACCACTTTAATTAAGGTGTGTGGACCTAAATAGCCGTAAACATGATGGTCATCAACATATTACAAAACATACAGCATATAAAACAAAATAAAACACAGAGTTGCCGGAAAACAAAACAAAAACAAAGTGAGAGAATACACAGTGATTCAACTGTTATCACCCTATCTTACATGAAAATTCTACGTCTTCACAAGCGGAGATGCATAAACATGCATACGCAAATTACAACTAAACGACTATCATCCTAAGCGAATACATCCTAAATACCATCCTAAACGAATACAACTAAACTAAAAGAATACCATCCAAAACAGGAAAATCAAAGAAAGGAAGGACAAGAAAATTCAATTGGAAGCGTCAATCCACTCACTTTTGACAGAACGTCAAATTCTTACGTCTATTTCTGCAACAAGAATTAACCAATCACAAACAATTGATCACAGACCACTTTTGACAGAACGTTAAATTCTTACGTCTGTTTCTGCTACACGAATTAACCAATCACAAACAATTGATCACAAACAACTTTTGACAGAACGTCAAATTCTTACGTCTGTTTCTGCTACACGAATTAACCAATCACAAACAACTTTTGACGGAACGTTTAATTCTTACGTCTGTTTCTGCTACACGAATTAACCAATCACAAACAATTGATCAGAAACAACTTTCGACAGTACGTCGAATTCTTACGTATGTTTCTGCTAAATGAATTAACCAATCACAAACAATTGATCACAAACAACTTTTGACAGAACGTCAAATTCTTACGTCTGTTTCTGCAACAAGAATTAACCAATCACAAACAATTGATCACAAACAACTTTTGACAGAACGTCAAATTCTTACGTCTGTTTCTGCTACACGAATGAACCAATCAAAAACAATTGATCACAAACAACTTTTGACAGAACGTTAAATTCTTACGTCTGTTTCTGCAACACGAATTAAGCCAATCACAAACAATTGATCACAAACAACTTTTGACAGAACGTCAGATTCTTACGGCTGTTTCTGCTACACGAATTAACCAATCACAAACAATTGATCACAAACAACTTTTGACAGAACGTCAAATTCTTACGTCTGTTTCTGCTACACGAATTAACCAATCACAAACAACTTTTGACGGAACGTTTAATTCTTACGTCTGTTTCTGCTACACGAATTAACCAATCACAAACAATTGATCAGAAACAACTTTCGACAGTACGTCGAATTCTTACGTATGTTTCTGCTAAATGAATTAACCAATCACAAACAATTGATCACAAACAACTTTTGACAGAACGTTAAATTCTTACGTCTGTTTCTGCAACAAGAATTAACCAATCACAAACAATTGATCACAAACAACTTTTGACAGAACGTCAAATTCTTACGTCTGTTTCTGCTACACGAATGAACCAATCAAAAACAATTGATCACAAACAACTTTTGACAGAACGTCAGATTCTTACGGCTGTTTCTGCTACACGAATTAACCAGTCACAAACAATTGATCACAAACAGCTTTTGACAGAACAATAAATTTTTACGTCTGTTTCTGCTACACGAATTAACCAATCACAAAAAATTAATTCAAACTGAATGTTTCAATTACAAATTGAAATTGAAGTTCATTTTTTTAATTGATCAAAATTCTGATTCAATAAAATCTTTAATCGAGTTTTAACAAGGTAAAAACTTGGTCCAAGTAAAAAAGGAACAAAATCAAAGGATTCCATTGAAACTGGTTCAGTGTTTTCATACTGGTGTAAACATCAGGAGTAAAAGCACTGAACTAATGTCTAGTACACACTCTTTTCCATAACATCATAACATAGATTCCACTTACCCGACTGGTCTCGAGAGTTTGATTGTTTATAAACAAAAGCTGCATCTTTCCTGCACTCATCATAACTAACAGACTGCAAAACAATCATTTTCTGCTTTGAATTGGTTCTCTAGATTCAAGAATACTTTATACACATTTTTAATGTACTTTACTCTGTGCTTTATTCAGCAAAAAAAAAAAAAAAAAAAAAAAAAAAAAAAAAAAAAAATCTACCTAGGAACAAGTTTCTCAGCTTCGCAACAGAGATCAAGGAGGGCAATTAACACACGTGAGACATCTAGGTGTGGTTCCCATACCGTAAATCCCCGACCAATCAAATCAACAGCAGCTCTCCTCAGCGGTGTATGTGGCGGTAGTTTGGGCGTAGAAGGAGCCAAGAGAAGATAAGTCAATGCTTTGCCTGTAAAAAAAAAGCTAGACTTATTCTAAGACAATGCGTGCTTTGATACGATAAATTGAGAATTTAAGCATATTCCTAAAAAAAAAAAAAAAAAAAAAAAAAAATTTTCATGTTATGATGTTTCATAGGCAGGAATGTCCGCCCCCCTCCATCCAAATCCTGATGTTTATCGAATTTCTGTTCGTTTCTTATTCATTTGATAACATAAAATTTGTTTTGTATTTTTGACACTGCAGAAAAAAAAAACAAAAAAAAAAAATTATACGTACATGCCTGTTCAGAGGGTAGGCTTGAACGCTCATCGTTTTGAAATTAACCACATTTGCACTATTGTTTTAGTACAATTTTACGCTTCACACCGACTAAGGTTTTTTTTTCATATTTCCTTTTTGGATTTTAGTAGACAATATTTGGTTTTCCAGTTATTTTTCAAACTTTTGTTTTTGTTTTTTTTTCGAAAGAAAAAAAAAGAAT
Source organism: Artemia sp. Qi Xiang Cuo (assembly GCF_049724085.1). Taxonomy (NCBI): domain Eukaryota; kingdom Metazoa; phylum Arthropoda; class Branchiopoda; order Anostraca; family Artemiidae; genus Artemia; species Artemia sp. Qi Xiang Cuo. The sequence goes on from NC_142798.1 coordinate 39,127,042, forward strand.
CAGTATTTAAAATTTGTCAAGTAAACTTTACCATTCGTCACATGAATTATTAACATAAGTTATGCAGCTAATGAGAGTACTAAGAAAAATGACAACAGGAAATTTCAACAAAATCTGATGTTAAGCTTATAAAGGAAAACAAAAAATGTGCTACTTACAAAGCTAGGGTAATCATACGAAAAGCCAAAGAAACCAATCAAATACTTCATAATTGCACAAGTTCTGATATTCAGCGTGAAAACTTATCATTATGATCCTGATTTGAAATAATATTGAAATAATGGATTAGGGGTAGATAAAGAGGTTGCAAAGATGAAAGGTAATATTCTACGTGATCAAGAGATACAGATTTGGCAGTATGAAAGAAACCTATCTGATTCCCTGCGCCTTTACGTGTCGGTGGAGGAGACATGGGGTGAAGGGATGTTTGAGGTGAATTTAAAAAAGAGGAATTGAAGTATATAATCGCATCGAGGGGGAATTTTTTACTACTTGGGGTAAGACAGACGCATTTAGGGAGGAGCAGGGGACAAAATGGTCTTAACTTCTGTTCGATGTGTGGAAGTTTGGAAGAGAGTATGGTCAGGTGATGTATGAGTGTGTAGAATTGAGTGAGTTGAGAGATGAAGTATATGGAAAGTCTGAGATTTATGGTAGATGGGTGGTGAATTTAATGAGAGATGATTGTTCTGCAAGTATTAAAAATTTGGGACGATTTCTCAGGTTGGCAATGGGGCACATTAAGTGGATTTTTGTAATTTGTGTTTCTCTTAGTTCTATGTGATGGTTATGTTATGTTTATGTAATGACGGTTATTCAAAAGAGAATTTCCTTCTTGTTTTGTATTGCCATGGCCCTTTAAGGAATTTTAATACAATCAAACTTACTTACTTACTATTATCCTGAAACGTACCGACCTGGCAACCCCATCTATTTTTAAAGGTCTTATTAAGTAATATTATTCATCAGCTTTTATTTTGGAATTTTTCAATACCTTTACTGGGCGTTGTTTTTCCTTTATCTTAATATTTGCGAAAGTCAGTGGAATTAATAAACTAATTAGTTAATCCGCATGAAAATACTCAATAGGAATATGATGAATGGAAACATAATTTCAAAAATAATACTGTGAACTTTCACCAGCCTTCTGCATTACACATTATATAATCGACACATACCTCTGCTAGAAATAGAAAGAACTAGTAATTAAGTCTATTTTGAATAGAATAACAAACTAAAAATGAATTGAAGGAGTATTCTCTCCAAGAGCATAAAAAAGCACTAGCTTCAAAGAAGTAAAGCAGCACTCAATTTAATAGAAGAACTATTACTTAATTTCTAGGAAACTAACAAAGCCATTGAGCAACTTCTTCCTAGACTTATAACTGGACTGAGAGCTTCTAGATAGCTCTGCTGACTTATTTCTAAAAATCTGTTTACGTTTCTAGTTTTTCTTATGCCCTTTTTCTGAAAAAAAAAGAAAAAAAAGAAAACATTTGCATAGCTCTAATTGGATGCTTGAAATGAAAAGTTGGATTTTTTAGAAAAATCTTAGTTCGTCTTATATTATTGTTTTATTTTTATTAATTTCTTTTAGTTCTTAGTTGGTCTTTTTTTCTTTTTTAAGCGTGTGTTGCCTTAATTTTCCGTTAGTTTCGTTTATTTCACTTTGATTTACTTTTTTAGCTACTCTGTTTGTTTTTACTCTTTGTCTCTTTGCATTATGTAGTTACCCTTATTTAAAACTGAGGCAGAAGGATGACAGTTTTTTTTAACTTTTCTTCATTTTGCTGTCGAAAAATTCCCGATTTCTACTTTTTCCATACCTTAGTTTTTAAAAAACATGATTTGTTATGCAATAAAAAAACTACGGTAAAACTGCATAATCTTTATTCTATTGAATGAATGTACCCCTCGTTCTCCGTGTTGGAGACTTCTTTTCCTCACCCACAATCTTAATTTTCAAATCTTAATTGTAGCCTGTAGTTTTAGACACCAACACTAAAAGAAAAGAATCTGAAAATGAGCAAAATCCGGGTATAACAACTCACTTGTAGCCCGCGCAAGGGAGTAATTTGATCCACCAAAACCTTCAATTGCACCACCACTAGCGCCATCTAATCTTCCACGTACAGACTCAGAATCCTGTCCAAATTCGGCTCCTAGTACACCAAGAAGTATGATGGCCGTGGCTTGACGACGACGAAGCTCAGCAGAACGTGATGGCTTTCGGTTTGCGCTTTCTGTAAAAGCCAAACAATATATAAAGCATGTTCTGACCATGTTAATAATTAATTTTAATTAATTTGTGTTACTAAAATCCCAGGTACATCTTAAATAATAACAAAACAAGTTCCATCTGTTTGTTACAAGCCCTCCTAAGCATAGAAAAAATTAATTATCTTATTGTCTGAGTCCAGTCTTGAAAAGTATGTTGAATCTAGATTTTATTGTACAAAATATATACTTTCAAGCAGTTTAACTTGTTATGTAGTACCAAAAAAAGCGGTTTGCTTTTTTATAATTCTTTTTACGAATTTAGAACTTCTAAAAGACTAAATTTAGTACTCCCTTAAGATAAAAAAAAAAAAAAAAAAAAAAAAAAAAAAAAAAAAAAAAAAATCAAATTCAAATCTAATGAAAGTTTAACTTACAAGATGTTATTTTAAAAGGATTGAATAAAACATAATTGAATTGATAAAAATTGAAGGAGTCAGATACAAAATCTATCTAGTCATGATTGGTATTTTGGACCAAAATTTGTTAAAAATTTCTTAAATCATGCAATCGAATAAGGAAATTAAGTCAAAAGTTGTCCGAAACAACAAGGATCATCTAATATAAAGATTTCAAATATTCAAACATAAAATAGATCAAAGCACAAAAAGTTCAAATACAAATTTGGATAGCCAGAAGCTTTCTTTACAGGAAGCAGTTGCTCCTTGTGGTAAAAGGATACTTGTGGCTCGATTTATTTTAGTTTTGTGGGCTGGACGTCTTGAATTACCTATTTGACATTTGAAGTGTGAGTTCACGCATTTTCAGCAACTGCTAACAGGACACGTTCAATCGCTCAGTTTGGGAATTTTTAATTGCTCTTTTTTTTTTACACACTTTCATTCTCTACCGCCAAAATGCTTTTCAGGATTTTTTTCTGAAACTGAAGATCAGGAGATTGAAGGCTGTTGGTTGTTCTATGTACACCATGTGTTCGGTCTGATTTTTCAGTTGACATTTTATGTTCATGAGTTTGGAATGGCCTACTAGAGGCAATAAAAATAAAAACCGAGACTTGCATTTTTTAAAATAAATATAAAAAACATCTGAGTAACAAGTGTTAATCAGAACATAATTTGCACTTTACTGAAAAAATATAAATATTTTTACTTTTATAACTTTAATAAGTTAAATAATATTAACGTTTTGATTATTAAATATCAGTATATGTATTTTAGACTGACGCATATTCATTTGTATTTTTTTTCAATAAAGTGCAAATTATGTTCTGGCCCTGGGAAGGCATTGGGGTTTTGAGCCTTAATCATGTTAATTTCTGCTCGTTTTGAGTTTGACTCGGTTATTTATTGTAATTTCTGTTTGTTTTGGGTTTCATTTATTTATCGATGCTGATTTGTGGTAGTTTCACGCTTGATATATTATTTTTGCTCATTTTTGGTTTAATGGAGTTCTTTACTTTTCTTTGAAAAACTTATTTTGTGGAAAAGTTTTTTTTAATTAATTTCTGTTCGTTTTATATTCACATAGTCTTTTCAGGGAAAAAGAAAACAATTCTTCAAATTTTTTCGTTTTTTTAAGACTTTATAGTTTGGCCTGCTATTTGTATGCTGGAGAAAAATTTTCAGCAATTTTTAACAACATAAACCCTTTTAAAAATCTGGACACAAATAGTAGCGTTTAATTTAGTTTCATACCTCCTCTAGTTGACATGAAATAGAAAACTTGATACGATATAAATATAATTGTTTTTACTTTTATAACTTTAATAAGTCAAATAATATTAACATTTTGATTATTAAATATCAGTATATGTAAACTGACAATGCAAATTCATTTGCAGTTTTTTCAGTAAAGTGCAAATTATGTTCTGGCCTTGGGAAGGCATAGGGGTTTTGAGCCCTACTCATGGTAATTTCTGCTCGTTTTGAGTTAGACTCAGTTATTTATTGTAATTTCAGTTCGTTTTTGTTTCATTTATTTATCGATGCTGATTTGTGGTAGTTTCACGGTTGGTAGATTATTTTATTTTTGCTCATTTTTGGTTTAATGGAGTTCTTAACTTTTCTTTGAAAAACTTATCTTGTGAAAAAAGTTTATTTTAATTAATTTCTTTTCGTTTTATATTGACATAGTCTTTTCAGGGAAGAAGAAAATAATTCATTAAATCTTTTCGTTTTTTTAAGACTTTATAGTTTTGTCTGCTATTTGTATGCTGGAGAACAATTTTCAGCAATTTTTAACAGCACACACCCTTTTAAAAATCTGGACACGAATAGTAGTGTTTAATTTAGTTTTATACCTCCTCTAGTTAACCTGAAATAGAAAACCTGATACCATTCGCAAAGAAAATCTGTTTACTTTCTTTGATAGCTTGGATACACTTATGCTATTTTGATTTGGTTAAATTTTAAGAGCAGAAGTAGCCCCGAAAGTTTGAGCATAATACTCTCAGTCGTTCTTGGGATACTGCTGAGATGTCTTATTGGGAATTAGCATTAGCACAGTGCATTTTGATTTAATCTCGAGGCAACACTTAGTTTTTAAACATAATGGGCAAATTGGAGGGTGGGCTTGAGAGGGAACTAGTTGCCTCCATAACTTTCGACTATGAAAAAGGGAATTAGTCCTTTATAATTTCAATCGAATGAGCCCTTTTCGAAGTTTCTAAGACAACTCCTTCAAAACGCAGTGTCCTGGTCTAAACAAAAAAAAAAAGAAAAAAATAATAATACATTGTACCCACATCGATCTTACTATAAAACTTTCAAGCCTTCCAATCACTTTCGACTATTAAAAAGGGCACTAGCCCTTTCAATTTCCAATTGAAAGAGCCCTTTCTGAGTTTTTATGACAAAGTTTTCTATAAACACCTTATATGCCCCCCGGGCATAAATTACAACCCATGCCCTGAGGGCTGTGAGGGGGTTGTCATCCTCAAAGACCTAATTTCCAGAACTTTCAGCTACATTAAGCAAAATGGCTATCTCAAAATTTTGATTGAATGTGTTTGGGGAAATGGTGGGCGTGAGAGGGCCGTTAGTACTTACAACCCTTGCACTGAGGGCTAGGGGGGGGGGTGTCACCCTCAAAGACTTAATTTCCAGAACTTTCAACGATGTTGAACAAAATGGCTACCTCAAAATTTTGACTGGATGTGTTTGGGGAAATGGTGGGCGTGAGAAGGGGGTTACTTGCCATCCAATCACTTTCGACTGATACAAAAGGGCACTAGCCGCTTTAATTTCCAATCGAATGCTTCCTTTTTGAAGTTTCTACGACAACGCTTTCTATAAAAAAAAAACAACTTATATGCCCCCATGGCATAGCTTACAACCCTTGCCCTGAGGGCTGTGGGGGAGTGTAATCCTCAAAACATAACTTCCGTACTTTTTAACTGCGTCGAACCAAATGGCTGTCTCAAAATTTTGATTGGATGTGTTTGGGGAAATGGTGGGTATGAGAGGACTGTTAGTTATCCTCCAATCACTTTCGACTATTAAAAAGAGCAAAATCCCTTCTAATTTCCAATCGAATGAGTCCTTTTTGAAGTTTCAACAACATCACTATCTAAAAAAACCGTTTATGCCCCCAGGGCATAACTTACGACCCTTGGCCCGAAGGCTCTGAGGGGGTTATCATCCTCAAAAACCTAATTTCTAAAACTTTTAACTACGTTGAACAAAATGTCGATCTAAAAATTTTGATTGGATGTGTTTGGGGAAAAGGTGGGTGTTAGAGGGGGGTTAGTTGCCCTCAAACCACTTTTGATTATTGAAAAGGGCACCAACCTTTTTAATTCCCAATCAAACGAGCCCTTTTTCATGTTTCTACGACAAAGCTTTCAATAAAAACCTTATATGCCCCCAGGGCATAACTTACAACCCTTACCCTGAGGGCTGTGGTGGGAATGTCATCCTCTTAGATATAATTTCCGGACCTTTCAACTACTTTGAACAAAATAGGTATCTCAAAATTTTGATTGGATGTGTTTGGATAAATGGTGGGCGTGGAGGGGGTGTTAGTTGCCTTCCAATCACTTTCGACTATTAAAAAGGGCACTATCCATTTCAATTTCCAATCAAATGAGCCCTTTTTGAAGTTTCTAAGACAACGCGTTCTATAAAAAACCTCATATACCCCCAGGGCATAACTTACAACCCTTGCCCTGAGGGCTGTGGGGGAGGGGGTTGTCATCCTCAAAGACCTAATTTCAAGAACTTTCAACTACGTTGAAGAAAATGACTATCTCAAAATTTTGTTTGGTTGTGTTTGGGGGAAAAGGTTGGCGTTAGTTGCCCCCCTATCATTTTCGACTAATAAAAACGGCACTAGCCCTTTTAATTTCCAATCGAATGAGCCTTTTTTGACCATTTTTCGACAAAGCTTTCTATAAAAACCAACCTTTTATGCACCTAGGGTACAGCTGACAACCTTGACTCTGAGGGCTGTTGGGGAATGCCCATCTTGAAAACTTCATTTATATCTGGAAATAAACTACTCTAAACAAAATGGCTATCTCAAAATTTTTATTGGATGTGTTTGGGGAAAAGATGGGCGTAGAAGGGGTATTAGTTGCAATCCAATACCTTTCGACTACTAAAAAGGGCAAAAGCCACTCCAATGTTCAATCGAATGAGCTCTTTTCGAAGTTTCTACGACAACCCCTTCGATACGAAGTGCCCTGGTCTAAGACCAAGACATAAAAAAAAAACAAAAAATAAATAATACATTGTGCTAACATCGTTCTTTACTTAGGAAGCACTATTGCGCTGCATTTGATATGTACTCTTGATTCAATTACTTTTCAATCTAACTTCAACACAATTTTTAGTAAATTTCCAACAAGTAAACTTATCTTGACAAGCCAAAACAGTAGAATTTTCATTACAGCAATGACGGTTTCCTCACAACATTTTTGTTATTGATTATAATAGTAAAAGAGTACCTTCAATAATAAAAACAGGTAGCAAGATTTTCGAAACTTAAAAGGTTTTTAGCATTGTACGAGATACTTTTTCACTGATACTTTCCTTCCAGACTGGACAAAATAGCCTTTCGACAGTTCAACTAAAATGTTGACGCTTATTTACCAATCAAAAGGCTTTCCGCACCAGCAGTCCACGTCCCTAGTTTGCATGAGTAACTCTTGCAAAACATATATTTTTAGTAAATAGATATATTTGAACAAATATCTGAACCCCCTTAAATATCCTGACGAGGATAGGCTCGGTACAAAAGACTTGAGCTGCTTAGGTGTTGTGAAATGGTTTGGGGTTCTAATCTGTCATAACCGCCTTCTTCAATCTCTATCCCCAGAAGGAAATCCTATTTAATATTCCTCATAATGACATCTGGGTGGACAATTCACTAGTTTGAATGACCACTGGCCCACTTTGGCTCTTCAATTATGTAGACTGAAAATTCTTGGATGATTCGAAATTAAAAAGAAATGAGGCGCAACATACCTATCTTACTGGTACTCATCGAGTCACTACACATATTGGGCGTGTTTGTTTTTGTCAAGACTTAAATCGTCGTTGCACCACATCACCACGATTCCACAAAATGGACTCAGGTCACTTCTATACCAGGGAGAACCTGGCTTGCTTTTGCACCCGGTGAGTGCTTAGCTCGCTTTTGCATCAAATAAGGACTTCAGACATTTTTGCATCGAGTTAGGCCTTACACGTTTCAGCACCGAGTCAGGCTTAGCTTATTTGTACATCAAATCAGGGATTAGCTCGCTTTTACGCTGAGTTAGTTCGAATCATGGACTTGCTCGTTCTAGTCCGGGTTCAGGACTTAGCTCTTTTTGATTTGAGTTAGTTAGTGGCTTCGACTTAGCTCGTTGTTACACTGAGATTGAGAATACTTGCATACTTGACCCCTTGTGCTTATGGCGGTGGGTTAGCCCTCCCTTGGAGACTCACTTTTGGACCTTAAAATTGTCCTGAATGAAACGAAACTTTTTTTTATTCAAGATCGTGGGAGGTTATTGGGGTGCTCGGGGGCACGAGAGGAGGATGGGTAGCCATCCAATTACTTTCAGCCCTGTAAAAAGGCAATATAAATTTCAATTTTCAATCTCCTCTATACCACCCAGAAAACAAAACAAGGGAGGACTCTGGGTTTTTCAAATTGCAGAAAAAAAACCATTCAAATACGGCACAAAACACGCATCATTTCCAGTAAAATACAACCGATACTCTAGCCTGGGTGGGGGACTTTGAGGGGGGAAAGCAGAAAATGGGGAAAAAAACGTCCTTTTAAAATAGTGAAAAAATCTAATGAATTTATTTCAAGAAATAGTTTGCTTTTTCCAAGGAAGCTTTATTGTTATTTTAATTTTGTTGGATGTTATAACACAAATACCACTCAAAACAAATTTCACTTTCCGTAAAAGTGCAATTGAAAATCTAGCCTCTAGGAGCTTGAGGGGCCGGCACCTCAATCTTATTAGTACAGTAGTAATTTCTATTTTCTTGAAGCTTGACTATAATTATTTTTAAGTTATTCTCGGTTGATGTCTCTTCAATTTATCCACAAATTGACGTATTCTGTGTTTTGAGTTTGAATTATAGTATGGTTAATACGCCTTGTTACAGTTTTTAATATAACACTTTGCTTTTCACTGATTTTTAAGTTAAAACAAAAAATAATTTATGTAAAGATAAAGCACTAATTTAATTTTACAATTTGTTGAACTACTACTAAAAGTTTTGTCGCAACTTTGTTTCTTTTTTTGCTTCGATTAATAATTTGTTAGAAAAAAATCACCACTTAGAGATCATTTTTCCTTCCGTTTTATATAATTTTTTTTCTTTGCTTTACATGATTACTTTATGTCAAATGACATCTCCTCACGATAAGTCGAAGTGCCCTTTCATTTATTGATAAGCTCTTAAAGACATATGCGACCAGTCTTTGACCTCAGCGAAAGGTATTTTCTTTTTAGATAAATCAGATTTAAAGTAAGGCAAGATCAGTCAATAGATTAATGAATAAGATAAAAATAAAAACCAAACCTTCTTCATCCTCTGGATCTTCAAGTTCTTCGTCTTCATTTGACTGAGGATATGCTGTAATGGGAGTTTGGCCTGCTTCCAAGCTAACTGTACTACTAACTGGCACTTGTCCAGACCCAACAACTGATGCTCCTAAAGAAGAAAATTATTTAAACAAATCTCAAAAGGACATGATTTTATTGTATGTTTAAATTCAAACTCCCAAGTATGCTTGGTTGTAGACCAATCGTATGCTGAGAGCGGTTTTGCCGAACCTGTTTTTCAAAATTCCAAGAAAAATAGGTTTGAAAATTATGACATTTATATCTCAGAATCGGTTATAGCTAGAGCACTGATTTTTGTTTTAAAATTAAGCAGAAAAATTGCATACATTGCTGTGCTTGTTTTTATTGGCCTGAGGTGAACTGTTTGTGAGATAAAAGGGAATAAACATCAATTTCGGCAAAACCACATAAAAATTCAGGAACATAGGCGAGATGCGGCAAAACGTATTTCATCTGATAGACACATTTTAATTCCGACCATTAACTTGAAGTTTTAAAATAAAATATAGCAAAAGATCCACGGGAGGTCTTACTTAGCAACAAGCTCTTTGGAATTTCAAGTTTTAATATTTAGAGGCAGAGGCTGCTTCGGGACAATCTGCGATTTCAGCTGAAGTCCTGGGTACCTCAGCTCTGTCAGAAATTCTAATAAAATTTATCACATATGCCACATGAAACGGTAAAGTGATTCTACGTCTTTAGTTTTTGCTGTTGGCTACTGAACTACTGTGCTAGACGGTAGCAACCTTTCCACACACTCACTGCTGACACATTGGGCAATGGCCTTTTTTGGCTAGCCTCTGGTTCAATCAGCGCTACAGAAGGATTAGTCCCTGAAAACGAAGTTTTATAGAACACCCTTTTGCATAGTCCTTGCTTAAACTTTAGTAACTTCACCTTTGAAAATGGCACTAAATATTACTTATAGCACTTGACGTTTTAGCGTAATCACAAAATTTCTGCTTGATCATTTGAATAATGACAAAGGGGTCACAGGCCAAACAATCAAAAGCTTTTTGTCAATTCTAGTAGCGAGAAGACTTCCTTGTACTTCAAAGACCTCTCAATGACGCTGTGAACAGCATCGACTTCCTGAATTGTGGAGTGGTCTGGCTCAGAATACTTCATTGTTATACTCTGGACGTGCGAACGATTCCTCAGTATGTCCTGCATCACATAATTCATTATTTGACAGCAAATTTTGAGGCACACATGAATCTGACCATGTAACGTTCCAGGAAAATTCCAATTAATACTGCTGTACATGCTTCTGCCACAGAATACCTAATTCAGACCTGTCTGTTTCAAAAATATCTTGGAAAATTGGCATTTTCACTCTCTTGGGCCTCATGACTAAAGGAATATCTTGCTCACCAAGATAAGAAAAATCGGCCTTTTCTTCTCCAAGGTCGCGTTAAGCAAATCTTCAGCTTTCGGCAAATTGGACCATGCTAATGCGATTCAGCAAAACTACTTTAAACAATATCCTTCGACAAACAAGAATTGGAAAATACAGACAGCTAGAGACGTCTTACAGCAATGTCAATGAGACCATTCGAATTTTTTTTTTTTTTTTAAACAATATAGCGTTTGTAACTCAGTTTCGACAAAACTGTTATATTCGGCAAATCCGCTCTCAGCAGACGCAATGTCAAGGCATAATCATTACATAACAATCGTAATTTGCTTCCTCTTTTGCAATGAGTGCGTAATTCGGTGAAGTGGATAAGCTCTCGGCCCCTGTGGTTAGTTGTTTGTAATTGTTGGTATTTATACACTTGTCGCAGTGTTCGGTATTTGAAGTGCATAAGTAGGTTGTCTAGTGATGAATACCCTGGTGCAGCACCGTATACGGTAGGTCCGTAGAACAGAGGGTTCCAATGGATACTCGAGAAATGAGGGATTTGAGGCAGTTGATGTGTTGGATTTCTTTAAAGTTTGGTTCGTCACAGGTCGAAAATAATAGACCGTTGCCTAGGGATTTGAACTGCTCTGTAGTGGGGGCTCTCAGAGGAATAGAGCATACAAAGATTTCGAATAGTCCTTTAGTGGTAATAAGCCCAAGCAATTGCTATTTCGACACTAAACTGTAGTGACTTTTCATAACCCAGCAACATTGTGGGGGGCCACAAGATTGTGAGTGTCCATTGTCGCAAAGTCTTGGAAACAGTATGCATTGGAGGATGAAGCCTGTTGGTAGCAACAAGGGATTTTATTTGGCTCTGTCGTGGGGCTCTCTGAGGAGTGGCACATGCAAAGCTTGTGATGAGTTTAGAATTGGGAGGTAATTGCGCACTATCTCGACACTTGACGTCAAATTACTAACACTGTGATGGTTGCTACCCCAGCAGCAAGTTAATGGGGCCCGGGAAGCTTCAAGTGAGTGTATAAGCGCGGTGCAAGCAGGATAGATCGTATTTACTGCGGTGAAAAATTGCCGAAGATATACGAAAAATTAGGCGTCCTTTTGTCGATCATTCTGCTCTCTTGCTTCAAGTACTGTTGCACAAGAAAGGAGAAAAACGGACATGAAGGATTGGCAACCTGTTTCCTTTCTATACTGTGACTATAGGATAACATCAAAGATCCTACCAGAAAGAGCAGGTAGGCTCACGTGGGAGATCCTCGGGGAACACCAACATAGGACCATGAATGGGAAAAACCACAACACCTTCTTAGTGTTTGGCAAAAACTACCAATAAGAAGAGATCACGCGCTACAAAAAAGAGAAAAAAAGAAAACAAAAAAAAAGGAAAGGGCTATTCACTTTCTCGCGAAGAATAGATGTTGTAATATTACCCGTAAGAAATTGATGATGAAACAAGCCTGCAGACACAGCTTGCACCGAAAGCACAGGATAGTTATATTCTTGGATTTATTATTATCATAATTCATTCATGGAGCCAGAATCACGAGAATATTTGGTTTTTTCTTAGAGAGTGATCTGAACTTGCTTGAAAAATGAGAAAATTTTCCCAATTTTGCATGTTTCTGACGTTTTCGACGTATTTTGCAATATAAAAAAAATGGGAAGTAAATTTCAAAAATACAATAAAAAAAAGAAGGAAAGAACGACCGATACTTTTAATTAGAAATAAGTTTTCAGGTTCGACCTATCACCTTTTCTGTTTTAGATGTACCAGAACTGCGACTGTCGGAGCCAAAACCTAAAATATTGGCCAGAGAATTTGGATTTTCACTTGTGCAAATAAATTTGAGAAAACGAAGATGGACCTGATGAATTACTCAAAGAAAAATGGCAACCTCGGTGTGATTAATTTTCAAAGAATATGTCTTTTTTAAAGACTACTTGTAATTGAATATCAAAAATGAATCCGATGGTGCATTTCTGAGAATCTGGTTCCTACCGTTAATAAATAAAAAAAAGGAAGAAAAGGCTGAAACATATCAAGAGACAGAGATCCCAACCTTTTGAATAGATCTGGCAATCACGGTTATATATTTAAAAACAATAAGAATTTTTGAAGCAGAAAAGGAGCTACAGCACAGGAATAGACAATTCAAGCGTCCTTACAAGACAGAGAAGATGAAGAGCTCGATTGTCATTCACCAAAAAATTGAGTAAAGAGTAAGGACCCGTATATTAACTTTAACAGCTCCTTTGAACAGCTGTTAATGCATTGGGTTTAGTTATTAAAAGAATATCAATGACAACGACCGGAGACTATAAATAGTCTTAAGTTAAAAAATCTGACATGCTCGTCGAAAGATAAAAAATTTATTTTCCTTTTTATCCATTCGTTTTTACCTACTAAGGATAGGACGAGCTATTTTTCGAGATGTGAAAGACCGAACCAGTGAGTATTGTGCGTTTACTGTTGATGATGGGGTTAAACATATATTTATGGAATCCAGTCTTTCGGTGAGCTTTTAGAGTTTCTGTTTTAAATTTTCGAAGAATTGCTGAGAAAAAAAAAAGAAATTGAGGAAGAGATAATAACTTCAAAGCTAGATTCCGTACATAATTGAGGTAAGTAAAAGGGAAATGTGAATAGTATGGGTGATTGTCAAGTAGCTTGAATGTATAATCAAAACGGGGAGAAAGAAGAAGGACATTAGGGTACTTCGTCTCAAAGGAAACGGTAAGTTGAAATGGTCGAAGATGAGTCAAAATTCAGAAGATAAAGCAGATAGAGGAAAAAAAATAGAGAAGTGTTAAATTGACATAGGTTTTTGAAAATTTACGAAATAAAAAAATTATTTTTGTAAAGGAGTTTTAGGGTTTCAGATCAGATAAAGTGTTCTGTTGAAAATTAAAGAAGAAAAGAAAAGAAAAAACGAAATGAACAACCTTTTCTAATTGGTGAGTACTTTGTTATGTAAGATGATGTAAATACAAGGTTTTTCATGTGGGTGGATCAAGGGTATTAGCGAGTAAATTGGGCGGAACAGAACATAAGGTAAACAGAGGAATTTTGAAGAAAAAATCAAGCAGTATGTTCATAAATTTAGTACCATCATGCCGTCATGAAAGGATCATAACGGAAGGCCCCCTGCAAATGGCTAGGAATATGTAGTTTTTGGGTAATTGGCTTTAGAATGTCAAAAATAATTGAAAAATAGCACCTATTCGTCTAGAAAGGGATAAAAATTGATGTCTAGCCAAACATAGGCATGCATGGGTGCAATGGCGTCAGGATACTAACAATTTAGCACCTCATATGTTAATAGTCAAGTACTTTTTTTTTTAGCTAGGTTTACTGTTCAACACTGTATCAGCCGAACTTCCCTTAGAGGAAATTTAAAAGGCAAATTTCAGGGATGACCAGATAACAGGGATGACATCCCTCGCAAGAGCGCTACAGATGGAAGCGTAACGTCTGACAGAGTTGTTCTTCAGCTTGTTTTCCCTATTGCTATTCCTGTTTTTTCTTCTTTCTTCTGAAATTCTTTCTTTCATGCTAATCTTTACTAACAGCAAGTTTTTATAGTTTTATGGGATGGGAGAGGGGTAGTGTCATTTTTAAAAGTTTTCTAGGCAACATAAGCATAACTGCATTTGGGGTGAAACACACTCCAAAGCAAGATAAATTCTACTCAAGAAGCAATAAATCATTTTTTCTTTTCAATACGACAAAACAACACTAGACCAACTCAATTTGTCTTTAATCGGATACTTACCATTTGTGGCACCAGTCTGTAAAGCAGAATTAGAAAATGCGTCACTGTAACTGGGTAGAAAAGGAGCCCATATATCTAGCAATTCTTTTCTGCCCCTGGCGCCAAGGCGAGTTAGCTCCGCCAACAATAATGCTTGCGCTGCTTCTCTTATCTGCATTAAAAAAATAAGGTAGGTATAGTGCAAAATTTGTACCACGTTAATCATCATAGACTGTTTTCAAAATTTTAATGAAGAACAAGAAAACAAAACAACAAAAACAAAGGCATTTGTTTTTCTAATTTTACAAGAGCGCGAAAAAGGGGAGTAAGACAAAAACACGAATCTAGACACGTACCCTTAACATGCTACTGAAATTTGATTTAACATTTCACAGATATATTCTGATATCAATTAGTACCTGACAAGAAAGATTGAACTATTTTAGGGAGTTCATTTTTAGGCTGTAAATCTGTAACAGAAGGAAATTAAACAAATCTATTCGGACATGTGCCACAATTCGACACAGCGGCAAATTATGTCTGAACCTGCAAAAAAAAAAAAAATAGTTAAGGTAAATTATTAGTTCGGCAGAAGATCTATTATGATCCATATTCTACAATTAAAACATGGCCCAGCGTTGTTCTGTTCTTCAATTCAGGAATAAGTCTAAGAGAGATACAAAAATCACATTTCACAGGTAAATATAATTTCAGTCTGATAAGCATGCACAGATGAAGTGTTAGTTTTACCAAGTTAGGTCGTCTTCCTTTTCGATGTCATAACAAAAGCTAAAAATTTACAAGAAGTTATCCTCATCCATGGCTTCATATAGGCATACATGTAGGGGGAGGGACTCATGGAGCAGCCCACCATCACCCAACAATCCTCATTTTCATAAATGTTCCTCTATATTCCTATAAAACTCACAAGTATCCTATAATTCTCGTCTTATTTGGCTGTTCTGTAATACTTTTATTACAACCCCCCCCCCCCCTCCTAAAGAGAGCTCCCTCTCTAAACGAATGTCTGTTTATGCTACTAATGAAGCCCTGTAAGTATGCTCACTCAAACTTTGTCAGTAAAAAATAAAACTATAAAGCATGGTTTTTGGTAGGTACAAACTACAAGAGCTTTCTGGGTCCAACCTCTCCTGAAATCTCAATCTTATTGTATTTCTCCACCTTCTCAATCATTTTCTATACAATTAGCCATTAATTGCTGTTTTACTCCCCCCCCCCTTTCCAGCTCCAAAAATAGACTTGCCTACGTGCCTGTTAAACTTAGATTTGTAGGAACACCTTAAGTTGTCCGCACCTAAGATATTGCTAAAACTTACAAATAATTATTTCTCTATAAGAAAAAGAAATATTTTGAATAAGATAAACCAAGCGGCCCTATTCAATAGTTTTTTAGGGAAGTAGCAAAAGAGGTCTTAGCAAACAAAGTTAGAAAAGAAGCCAGGAATATTAGAGAAAACGCTTTGAGCTTGGCAAAAGGGAAAAGATGTTTTGAAGAACAAGTTTTCAAGTAATAGATCAAAAGGAGAATAGGAGGAAAGCAAGGTAAGCAGAGAGGGCGTTATAGTATGAACAAAAGTGGATGGGAAATGGAGGCGATGGATAAAATTGCCGACGATCTAGAAGATGCAGCCATACGGCAAAGTAGTAGGATATCGTATTAGTATGCTAAGAAACTGAGAGGAAGTAGTCAGTCTGGACTTGTCCCAGTTAAAGATAGAAACGGGGCCATTGAGTTGCAGGAAATGATATAGAAACGAATGAAAAATCTATCGACAATTTGGAAGTAAAAGAAGATTTATTTTACGAGGAGGAGATAGATTGTTCTAAAAAAAAAAGAAAATAATGATGAGACCCCAGGTGCTGACAGTGTATAAATGAGCTTTTGAACAAAGGTAGTGGCGAAATAAGAGATAAATTACTGAAGATTATGAACATGATTTTTGTCAATTGTTGGAAATACTAGTTATTTCAGAAAGGTTATAAGGTGTATGGTAATTACAGAGGCCACATTAGCTTGAATCCTGTACGAAGCAAATTACTTAGCAAGACGATACTTATTAGACTAACAGGCTTAGTTAAGGTCCTGTCTTTGCATTGCATACCAGGTAAGTACATTAAATTGATTAGTGTTATGGACGAGGATAATATTGCTGCGGTTAAGGTAGGAGGTGAGTTTAGTAGTTGGTTTGTCGGGGAATCATGAGTTAAGCAGAGCTGCATCCTATCCTATTTATAGGGATTGTTTTCTTGGACGGACTTTGTCCTAAGGAACACGGCAAAGACTATGAGAGGGCGTGATATCAAATGCGAAGGTAAAACTCTTCTAGACTTAGACTACACAGATGATTTGAGTGTCCTTGAAAACGATATTAGCAAAAAGAATAAATTTTTGGTGTTTAAGAGTCAAAGGTGAAAGAACAGTTTGAAACTTAATGCTAAGAAGACCAAGTCAATTAGGCTAGGAATAAATGACGATGAAAATGTGATATTAGGTAACGAGAAAAGCAATCAACTGGATAATTTCACTTACCTTAGTAGTATTGTTACTAAAGACTTTGAATGAATGAAACTGTAAAAACTAGAATAGCCAAGGTGCACGGTCTTTTTTTTTTCACAGTTGAAAAAGTTAGGAAGAATGAGGAGATAAATCTGGGAACCACAATCAGAATATTGGAGGCCCCAACCCTCACAGCACTCAAGTACAGTTGTGGAACATTGTAACAACACTGGAACAAGAGGAATCTTGTAAGGATTCTTTAGGCACTGCTTTGACTAGCAGTATATCAAATAAAAGCCTGTACAAAAAATGAGGTTCAGTCCCAATTTTTAGGGCTATAATTAAAGAAATGTCAAGGCTATTTTACGGGTGAAAGATGACCAGAAGTTGTGCTTTATTTGCCATCTTTCTGGGGTCAAACGAAAAGAAGGTCGTCCCCGAATGGTTTGGGAAGATGGTCCAATTTATGGCTGTATTTGCTATTCTGTAATTTATTATATTTTTCATTAGATTTAAATTATTGTTCATATAAATTTCGAATCCTCGAGAAAAAAATCTCAAGAAATCAGGAACTCCGCGATTAAATTAACATCCTACTCGATAATAGAAAGAATTTTTTCTACTATTTGATTGGAGAATTGACTGCAAAGGTGTCTCGATTCAAAATTTTCCTTTTGAATGAGTTTCTTTGTCGTTAAATTAAATGAATCGCTTCTATAAAATTATATAGAACTATCACTGAGAGGGACCAGAAAAAAGAAGAAGACTAATCTCATAGATATAAATCAAAATGATTATCAGGAAACCATCTTCACCAACTATAACGGTTTCCTTATCAGGAAACCATTATAAATAATAGTAAAAAAAAAACCTGTTGACAAAACTGTGGTGGGAAATGCTTATTTTTTTCTTTATCTGCTAATATAAATAGAACAAAGCTTATCGCTTAGTCACTTCAATTTTTCCTATGGAAACCATTATAGAGCTATTTAAAATGCATAAAAAGCGAGAAGCAGAAGCAAGACATGACAAGAAAAAAAGGAAAAAAAACCTCAAGACATCTATCTTGCCATCGACGAGCCAATACTTCGACCAGAATCTGTCGATATCCGCCCTCAGGACGCAGCATAAGAATTTGTTTGGCCCCCATTCCATAGCCAGATGCCGTCGTTTGTCTTTTAACCCTTTCCGGAAGAAGAACACAGTGCAGTGTTGCCATTAAACTCCAAGCCTGTTTGCTCTGTTTCTCCTCTACTCTTTCCGACTCGCTATCACTTCGATTCCTAGTTGACCTTAAAAAAGGAAAAGGAAGTTGAAATTAATATTCAACAAATACAAATAAACTTTCCACTTCTATGAAAGAAACTCCTGGTACATGGAAATGAAGTGAAGTAGAAAAACGAATGTTCAATTTACAATCTTAAAAAACTATTCTAACCCCAAGATCATAAAGTCACTTACGTTGATGTTTGTGGAAAAATTTTTCTGATGGAAACAACAAGCAAAGCGTTAACTTTCCATTTGTTCCATAAACTGCTTTGCAGTCTATTCCTACGCTTATATAAGTCTGAAAAAACTAGCGCTTGCTTAGAATTTTTTGAGAAGTGAAGTTGTATATTAAAATCTAACGAACAAATGAATGAAATATTTTATTACCCATCAACACAGAAAGTGAAAACGATGGAGTACAAAAAGAGAGAAAAAAAAATTACGAGACCCAAAAATACATACCACCGACTATAAACAAATCATTAAAAGAATACCCATCCAAGGGTGGTCCATCTTTTTTACTACACAGGTTAGAAGCCAGGCCATCAACACTGAGAAAAGGGTCAATAATCAAATATTTTTTCATAAGGAAATGACTTCGAGACTAGCTGGGGAGTTGAAGAAGGAACTTGGCGAATTTGAAAAACAGTTTTCTAATCTCTTTCTTATCCATGGCTGTCAAAAAATCCCAAAATGGTGCTAGGAGCAATAACTGAGGCAAAGCCACGGCATTATAAAGCTTAAACAAGAGCATTTTGTAATGTTTACCTCTGACAGGATAAGCGACATATATGCCCCGCGCAATTTCTTCTCTGTGCGGGCAATAGTCCGCTTGCGAGTTGCAACTACAGAAGGACCAATTGGAAGGCCTAGGTAAATCAGTTCCCTGATAGGTTTTATAGTTTTATAGTTTTACCACTAAGATTTATCACATCAGATGCAAGATCCGGTGGGCAATTAAAGAGCACAACTAGCGACTTCACAGCATTCAAAGACAAACCAATACGCCTATAATTATCATCTATAATAGGATAACTGTATTCGAAGACTAGCAACCGACTGCCTTGGATTCAGAAGGTCATCCGCATGACACAAAATGGAAACATCAGTACCCTTTACAATGCATGAACTCGGGATTCCGGATTGAGCACTAAGTGCCACGTTATTATAAATGGTCAGAGAAGTGATAACTCCTTGCTTAATTCCTGGAATAACAATAATTTCCTGAGGACTCACTGAATTACCAATTTTTAACCGGACTTTAAGGTTTCTATACATATACAACAATGGCACAACCATATCAGGGGGAACCCCTCGATTAAGCAGCTCCAGCACCGCATGAATATGGATTAACGACCCGAAAGCAGCAATCACATCAAAAGCACCGATTGATAAAAACTCAGGCTTTTCCAGAATTTTTCTAAATCATAAACAACGATTTATGTGCCTGGAAACCACCAAATCCTCAACGAAATCTGAATTGAAAAAGGGGCATTTTACAAATATGAATAATGGTATCAACACTCACCAGCTCGAATATTTTCGACAAGCCACTAGAAACTGTGATCGGACGGTAAGAAGTACAACTTGCGCTAGGCTTACCCATCTTTAGAATAGGTGTAATCACTCCCGTAAAAAAGTTATCTGGCAACACTAAAGTTACATAGCATTAGAAATCATCTGATACAACAAAGAAAGATGGGCATACAAAAACTCACTACCATACTCTAAATGCCGAGCGCATATATAGTCTATTCCGGATGGAAACTTTTTCTTTAGTTTCCAAATAACATATTTAATAGACGATGGTGACACCATGATAGAACCACATTTAGGTGTCACCCCAAGCATAGGCTCTAACATTCCGATCAAACTATGCAGCTGCTTGAGAACTAGGAGATTTCAAATGCTCTAAAAAATGGGCATACCACTCAGTAATAGGTATCCCATCGGCCAAACCTGCCATAGAAGATATGCCGGGACGTGTTTTCCACAACAAAACCAGATTTGTTACAATCTTTTCAGCACCCTCGAGCTTACTTTCAACCAAATACTAGCGGAGGGCTCGATTGAACTTATGTTTTATAAATAAACGCACTGCATTCAAATGGCCTGACCTGGGTTACCCGCACTCATGCCAAACTCGAAACCAAAATTTTGAATCCGCACACGCCTTCTGCCAATCTGGATTACGAGACCGACCGATTTTCTCTGTTTTCATTTTGCAAATTTTGACAGGAAATGCTAGTTTCTTCGCGCACTTAAGAGCACGTAGGATATCAGAACACTACACATTTAGTTGTATAGGATTCTCACCTTCACTAATATTTGGGCTCAGTTGTAACAGGTGATAAGGGACCTTTATTTCATTTAGAATATCATTACGCACGTACCGGAAAAGATCGATATTAAAATTTTCTCACGTCACCTTAAATTTCTGTTTGGGGGTACCACTAAATGGGGCGGTTCCTCGGATCGGTAATGATAGGCATATAGAAATATGGTCCCTATACACACTATTGCTCAATACAGTATATTCATGACTTGAGCAAGCACCAGAGTAAAGAGCATGAAAAGGTTAGATACGGTATTACTAGTCGTAATGAAAGAACTTCCAAAGCAGAGAAAAACAATCCAGTAGATTAGATTTGATTAGCAGAGACCGAGAACACTTATCGCTTGTTAGGTCATAGCTGAAGTTCCCGATGATCAAACAACAGAAATTCCTCTGAATTGACTCCTTTGTACTTCTGATAAGCTGCTGAGCCGCCGTGGTAAGTCGAGCTTCGGATGCCTGGCCCCCATAATTTGCCGGGAGATACATATTTACCGCGGTTTAATCGTTAATTAGCACCGTGACAAAATAGTGTGAGGTTTTCAGGGTGGTTGCTGGGAGGCAACTAATAACAGCAAGACCGCCAGAGGGGTGACCACGGACATTGGTTTTCAGGGGAAATAAACTTACAACCGTTCAGAAAATTTAAAAGACCAGCTTTCTCTTGAGAAAGGAAATATTCCTGAAGGCAAGACCTTTTACTGCTTAGAAAAGGATTCTAATCAAGGGAGCTTTTCAGAGACGCAGCCAAGAATGTTCCATGACTATACAAAAAGCTCAGTTTCACAGATTACCTTGGAACATTTTAGGTTTATTTTCTGTAACTTTTATATTTTACCGACAATAGACTGAATAGCAATTGTGTAAAGCAGACTTGCAAGAGACACAAAACATATTATTCTGGCATGGAGACGACTGGAATAACCTTCTTGACCGCAATGCGAAAAGACTTCGTATTTGGACAGGCAGCCGCTAGGTGACCATCTGACTTTTGCCACTTGAAGCATCTTCGCGAAAGGAAACAGAACTATTCAATCGGAAATTTATCACAGCCAGGTTCTGGAGGATCGGCCAAGGGTAGTTATAAGTCAGACTTAGTAAAAAAAAAAAAAAAAAAAAAAAAAAAAAAAAAAAAAATTTGAAGGGACGGGAATCTCCGCAGCGTTCAGCTTTTTCTCACTTAGGAATCAAGCCTTTTGTCGGTGACTTTTTGAACGGTTTTGTCTGAATTCTTACGGAAGCGTTGACATCTCTGGTCTTTATGGTGCAAGCACTTTTTCCGCTCTAGCTTTTGAATCAACTAGTACCTTAAGACCTGTCCTTCAACTTCAAATTTCAATACTGTCAGACGGAAGCGTGCCACATGGCAGATCAATTGTGTTCTTGCGGGCTTCGTGATAAGAAAATGCCTTTGGTGGATTTTCTGTATAACAGCATAAGATAAACGGGTCGGGTTTTCTTCTTGCGAGGCAGCAAGAGCATGTAACAGTTGATGCGTAACGAATTCCCTGAAGTTGTCTATCTTTCTTGTCATTTCATTAACTTTTGTAGTTATGCATCCGCATTACCACACTACCATAGCCACCTGAGGGTATTACTCGTGGGTCATAAATTATGAATTTGGGCAAACATAGCTTTTTCTTATGGCACTTATGGATCATTTTATCGATTTCCAGGCTGTTATCCTCATCCTTAATGTAGTTCATGATCGGTCCTCAGATACTGCTTCGTCATGCAACGTTTTCTTTGCATGGACTATGTCGCAGGTCTTCGCTATTTTCGGAAGACCTCCCGGCGCAGGTCTTCGCTATTTTATTTAAATTTGACACCAGCCAACATAGAGCGAGCGATATAGTTCAACACCGGGCTGAAAACCAGTTTTTCACTCATATTTCACAAGTTCATAAACACAGACGTTCAAGAGAGCAGTATTAATAGCTGAGAGATGTTCAATGCTCGATAGTTGAATAAATACCAAATATATGAACTCAAAGTATCCATACATATAGCCAAGAGCAAGGGAAGCATCAGAACTTGCTTACCTATACTCAGGTTTGACAACTTATAGTTAAACTTGTTTTAATCGTTTCTTGTGCGCAATTGACTTCATTTAGTTTCTAGATTGTTACCAATATTTTTAAACGGCAGAACAACGCAATACCAATCGAATTTTCGATAACATCTCCTCAATTAGGCTTGTAGGGGGGTTGGAGATATATGTTTTTGTACTTTTCATTTTCAACCTCCTTGGGCATCATGCGCAGAGGGGATGAGGAGGAACATGTTATTGGCCTTCCTCGCTGGAAGCCCAAGAATGCCTGAATTTTATAAATTTCCTTTCTCATTATCACAAAAGCAATCATTTTTAATTCAACTGTATGCTCTTATATGTACGATGTAGGTTAGGGATATACGATAGAGAAGAGTTGCATGTGTAGGCCAACGGTTTATTTTTTATGAGCAAAATGGTGTTTGTAGAAGAGAGGTGACAGAAGTTTTTAAATTTTGAAGAATATTATGCCTCAAGAAGATCATGAATGTTACGAGATATATACTGAGAGGCGGCTCGCTTGAACCCCTAGCCTCCCTCGACAGAATACCAGAAATTGTCCAGATTTGCGAAATTTTCTCTCTCGCAAAAAAAATTATCTGTTGTTATTATCTATTCAATCTTATGATAACAATTATCTGTTCTTATACCGAACTATTCAGTCTTGTGTAATAACGCAGGGAATGAATCTAGGATGGCGAAGAATAAAAAGGCGTCTATGTTTTTTGTTCGTTTTTATGAGCAGTGTGAGGATTGGTGGATACTTGATAGGAAGTATAACACAGACAGGTTTTTAGTGTAACTTTAGTTTTTCTAAGCTGGAACCTAGTAGAGAGCGAACGGCAGCCATAATATTTTTTGAAGGTATCGTCTTTACAAATGTAACAACATTATTTCACTCAATATATAGATACATTTTCGCTTGATTCCATCACGCAGCATATCGTCATATAGACACCATCTAGCAAGACATCGTTAGACAGAGTACCCCCCCCCCCCAAAAAAAAAAAAAAAAAAAAAAATGCAGTTTTTGCCAAAAATTTGAATTTTATCTATACTACAGTCGAGCTATTAAACAACCTTTAAGTAGCCTACTATATGTTTTAAAGAAAGAAGGCATATCACTGCTCCCCACGTAAACAGAAGATTTTCATTGTTTTCAAAGATGGGGGCTCAAAGCCTCCAGCGTACAGTTTTGACCATGGTAATGCCAATAGAGCAGTTTTCTTTTCAATCAGCCACCTTTTTTGAGGATTTCGAGCTTTTATTTTTCCAGATTCTCGTAAATTTGTTTTTGCAAAAGATTTATACTATTTAGATAAACCTATAGAATAATCATCATTCCTGAATCACCTTTAAATGAAAAATTTACCCAATGGACAATTCTTCTCAAAGAAAATTTGTAAACTTTCGGCTACTATAGGCTGCAGTTTGCTCTTTAGAGGGTTGCACCTAGCACAGGAGCCATGAACATAGGAAATATCAGTATTCACTATACATACCTTACAGAGGTTCTTGTCTCCCAAAATGATGTCATGTGGACTGACATCATGGTATTGGCCAAAGAGACGATGGAAAGCAGATGATTGGTTGTCAATGCACTGAATAGCTCCCATCGAATTTTACTGGTAAATGTCTCAATCGTTGGAACTTGACTTACAAAAGGGTTGACCTTCAGATTTGTTACGTTTTTTGAAGATACCGAAGATATTGGGGGAGTAGCTGTAGGTAAAACTAACACAAGTTGACCTGTAATTTTGAAGTATTTAACAAACAAGCAATAGCTTATTATTAGCAGTATTTAATATATAAGTTTAGGGAATCTGCCGTAGATTTTCGACAGAACAACTTTTTTTCCTGCACCCGCAAGGTACATTCACCCCCTTGAGAATGCAGAAGCAGTATCAGACGTTAATAGTGAAGAATTTTCCCAAAATATACCTCTTTTATACAAATTAATTAAAAAAAACTTTTTCAACGAAATAAGTTTTTAAAAAAAGTAAAGAACTCTATTAAACCAAAATGAGCAAAAATAGAATCAATAATACAACTACCAACAATCAGAATCAATAAATAAATGAAACCCAAAACAAACAGAAATTAAAATAAATAGGAGTCAAACTCAAAAGGAGCAGAAATTAATAATAGTAAGGTTCTAAACCCCAAGCTTTCTAAAAGCCACAATATAATTTGTACTTTACTGAAAACAAAACTCAAATGAATTTACTGAAAAAAATCTGCATTGTCAGTTTAGTATAGCCTACATATGCTGATATTTATTCCTTAAAATCTTAGTTGATTTTTGATTTCTTAAAGTTATAAAACTGAAAACATTTAAAATAATTTTTTTCAGTAAAGTATAGAACTGAAAGTTCTTGTCTTAAGGAGACCCAAATCTGCCAAAAAATTGAGAAACAGATATCAGTTTCCAGGAAAATGAGTCTAAAAAACAGCCAACAAACTTTTTCTGAATGACTTGAAACTTAGAATCGCAAGTCCCGGGCCAAATAGACCATAATTTACAAGTACAGTTCTTGATTTCAGGGAATGGACCCCCTCAAAATTATGACCCAAAAACAATATTAGTGTTGGGAAATGGGCCAAAAACCTTGTCGTCTCAGCTCAATTTGAGACATGCAGCTGCAAGTCCCGGGGCAAGCAGGAACCTAACATTAAAAATTTAGTTTGGAGCCACCATGCCCCCAAAACTGGGCCCCGAGAAGGGCCTTATACTTTTTTTAATATGCTCAAAAATCCTATCCATAGATCCTTGGGCCAAGAGGCCTTCAATGCGCAAGAAAAAATAGAAAAAAACTACTCCTCCCGAAAAAGGGCAAAAAGAATTTTTCCCTAAAGGTTTAATGCTTAGACCTAGTGAGTTTCTGGAGCAAGTAAACCCTAATGTACAAGAACAAAAAAATTATAATGGAGGCACGGACACTCCTAAAAGTGGACAAAAACTTCTTTCCCGATTGGCTTGAAACTTTCAAGGATCATGGTTGCCTAGTCTAGGGAACCACTCATTTTCGTAGGGAGGCGAAGACATTTGAGGGCCCAGAATTGGGCAGAGAACTTTTCACCCTTAATTAATAGGGATCTTAGAACCGTAAGTACCTGGGTCACGGGGAACATAACGTAAAAAAATGTGCTCAAACAAAGAAGGCCCAAAAAAGGGCAAAAAAAACCCTTATTTCCGAATGAAGAGAAAATAACACATAGGTTTTTCCCGACCTGCTTTATGTCACGTGTGGACAGGGCCCAGAGAACCTTAACGAAGACAAAAAACTTTGAAAAAATGGTTTTAAAAATAAGGCTGTAACAGGTGTGCAATAAATGAATAAATTAACGATAAAACGAACAGAAACTAAAGTGAACAATCCGGTAAAACTAAAACAAAAAACGTTTAAACTTTTGCACATGCTGACCATTGGTCTGCGTAGCGCATGTAGAGATATTTTGATTCTCTGCCATCGACCAGGAACGCAATGTGTGGTTGGGGGCAAATCATTTGACGCTTCCCGTGTTTTTTTCCTCCATATTTCTCCAGGCACATCCCCGGTTCAAAGCCAAATAATCAGGGACACCAGGACCCGAACCCCTGCTCTTACGGACACAGAATTGCGATTCTAGCGTGCCAGCCCCTCGGCTGGTACGGCCTTAAAACGAACAAAACTTACGACAAATAAAAATAGAGCCACCACCCCTCTAAATCCTCAAAAGGTCAGAGCTTCATTTGCACTTTTCTGAAAGCAAAAGAAATTTTAAAGAGTTTCTCTTTTATCATTATAACAGTGAAAAAGTCAAAACTGTTGAGAATTCCATGGACTATAGTTCATTATGTTTTAAACTATCAATCTAATTTCATAGTTTGATCAGCAGTTAATTTTTATATGTACTTTTTACCCTTAAACACATTCCTTCCAAAACCAATTGTTATATCATTTTTTGATCTATCAATTCAAATATTGCTTCAGCCAACTAAATATACCGTATCAAAAATACCTAATCTTCATTTTAAACGTTTTATTGAGGCACCATTTATGAAATTTATAAATATTTTTTAAGTGAAACAGAACCAAAAGGTCAATTTCTGAAAAAAGAAATCATTTTAAAATAGTAAAACAAATTTGAAAGTCACAAATATGATTATTCTAACAAATGTTTTTATCTTTAATGTAATAATAATTATTATCTTGATTTTTCGCATTTTTTTTTATTGAAGGTTTGAAAAATAAAAATAATACTTTAAATACATACCGTTTTTAGTTAAGCACAAATGGCGCTCTGGCCTTTAGAGGGTTCACTGTGGCAACAGCCACATTCTTGTTTACGCTGGTTTCTGTTCGTTTTAGGTTCGATTTTGAATAATCATATATATCAGCAACTGTTATCTTTATATTTGGTGTGATCTACCTTTTAATCTCAGCTTGTTTTGGTTTTCAATTATTCTTTCATGGCAATTTTTGTTCATTTGAAGTTTGAACTCAAATATGACTATATTTTTGCTTTTTTTAGGTTTTAATATGGCTCTTTACTTTTCTTTGAAATACTATTTTTTAGAAAACTCTTTTTTAAATTAATATAAGAAAATACACAAAGAACAAGAAGTGACTACTATACCTGTTTTACTAAGAAGTCCAAATGAGATGGGAGTTACAGGTTTTAAGAGTCCTAATTGTGTTTGACAGATCTGATCTAATTCGTAGTCTACACCCCATGCATGGAGAAGAGAAAGAAGCAGCTCACCAACTTCAAGGGCGTAGCGGCATTCATATGAAATGCTGTGGGGACGCCGCAAAGTTATTCCTTCCGAGGTGCCATCAGATCCTTGATAAAAAAAAAGAGACATGAAGGAAATTCGGATGTTGATTTAAAACAGTTTTCTACGGTAGTCTACAAGTTCTGACTACTATTTAACAATAGATTCACAAGAATATAAATTAGCTTCAATAAAGTCTCCTCTGTAAAGCTCCGTGGCCAGGAACTAAAGTAGGAGAAAAAAAAAACCAACATAAAAATATGAGCAAAATGCTAAATTTAGTCACTCGCTTCGAAATTCCCCATAATTACAAGCTAGAAAAGGAAGTAACGCATAATTTCCTCAACTCAAACTAACACCCAATCCGACGAAGAGACATTAACTCCAGGGAAAACCATGAGAAAAAAACACAACTATTTGTTAGCTAAAAATTCCCTAACATTCTTTTTAAAATAGCCGAACGAGCGGCAGCTTCATGCAGACTCTGGGAGTTTGCACAAAGGAGTCTCCATTACTCTTTGTAAGTCCAGTCACATTGGATTCAAATCTTGATATGGTCATTTAGTCCAAAAATATTTGAAAGATCTAATAAGTATGCCTCCAGGAACAACATAATTCTGGCAGTTCCAGGGGCAATAGACCTAAATCATCCAACTTTACCAATGTCCAAAATTAAGTTTTATTAAAAAAGCTCTTCGGGATCTTTCGCTGGGCCAAGATTTCAAGTGGTCGAAATAGCATATCTACAACACCTCGGCAAATGCTTGGAGCATGAAGTTAAAACTATCAGTTACAGTTGGGGAGAGGAGGGGAAAAAACAAGACAAGAAGACTTCGAATCTCAGGTTGGGGAGGGTGAAGGGGCTGAAAATTTTCTGTCTCTGATGCATCATAACGTTTTTGGGCTATAATCTATTATGGGACTTATAATCTATACAGCTAAGCAGTGAGGTAAATGAAAAGACACTATGTATTGTAAGGTTATCAAAACGGCGGATCTGCAATATCTCAGAAACAGCTGGGGATCAAGTTGAAACTTTGAGGAAATATCGAGGGGATGAGAGCAAGGGGACCTTAAATTTTCTTTGAGGGTGGGGCAGAGTTAAACCAAAAGATAATATATGCATCCAGGTCATCAAAATGGCATATCTGCTATATCTTAGGAACAGCTTGTGGGTACTGTTGGAGGGTTAGTTTTATGTACTGTTGGGGAAAGGATAGTAGAGCGTTGAGCAAAAGGATTTCAAATTTTGTGTTTGGGGGACAGGGGAAGGGGTCAAACTATTTGATTTCTGATCCACAGAACATTTTCTACTTTAAGTTCCTATGGGAGTTATAATCTATGCACAGGTAAATAGCAAGGTAAATTAAAAGAAACTCTGTGTCACCAAGTTATCAACATGGAGCATCTGCAATATCTCGGGAATGGCTTGGGATATCAAGGTGGAACTATCAAGAAACGTAAAGGGGAGTGAACGATGAACTGTTACTTGAGAGAGAGGGTAGAAGTAAACCTAAAGAGATTATGTGCATCGAGGTTATCCAAATGAAATACCTGCAATATTTCTTTACTCAGAATGGATTAGACCAGTGGTCGGCAAACTTATTAGCCAAAGAGCCAAATATGAACATTGCAATAATTTTTAAAGAATTGGGAGCCAAATCTGCTTTGTTTAATTTTTTTTTTTGTAGTAAACTAGTTAAAACTAAATGTTTGAGTCAGTCAGGTTTGTATGTCGTTGTTTTTTATATTTGGCATAATTCCAAGTTCTTATCAATTAGACGACTTCTAAGTTTACTCTTGATTGTATTCATGCTTGAAAAAGAATTGTTCGCATACATATCAGAACCAAAAACAGAAGAACAGCAAACCCAAGCTATTCCAGCTGAAAGTAAGGGAATACTATTCCAAGCGTCTAAACTGCTCATATCCTCCTTCTCCAGGTCATTCAAAGCTGACCACTTGTGTTGTGAGCTAAGATCCTCCAATATTTTCCATTCTACACAAAGACGTTCGAATTTATAAGTGCAATATCTCCTTGTTTTTTCAAATCCAGCCACTGTATTTCCAAGCTACCTAATGTCAACTTCAAAAGGAGAAAATTTCAACCCGGTTATCGTAATTTAAGAGGATTTTTGACAAATGCTAAAGTAGCTCTGCTGTATTTAAATTCCTGAAACCTTCGGAGAAACGCTTCCCTCATATTTGAAGTTATTGTTCTAAAATGGTGTTTATCAATAGAGGAATTATTTTCTTGCCGATGCTTCAGTAGGCTCGGAAAGCGAAACAATGTTTCCCTTTCAAAATCCGGAGCAAAAATAGATAATTTTTTTTCTCCAATGTCGTTGCTTCTTCTATCATCAAACAAATTAACTTTTCTTTCCCTTGTAGTTTACGATTAAGCTGATTTAGATAAGACCATGACATAAAAGCTTTGGATCCACTGATGGTCGGTTAGTCCTGGATAGTGAACGCCCTTCTCAAGTAGAAATCAGTTAATTTCTGGAAAAAGGGACGCAAAGCGTTTTAAAACGTCTCCTCTTGATAACCAACGTACCTTGTTATGAAGCAGACGATCAGGGTAATCACTCTCCATTTCAAATAAAAAGTCTTTGATCTGGCGATGGTTAAAAGCTTTAGCTAAAATGGAGTTGATAATGGTAATCACTAATTCCATAAATTTACAAACTTCTTCCGGAAATGTTTGCGCATGAAGCGCTACTTGATGAATGATACAATGGTAAACTAGTATCTCGTGATCATTTTTTTTTCATTACAGCAACAAACGCCAATCATACTTCTGAACGCCAATCAATCATGACCCCATCTGTTGAAATCAACACCATTTCATTGAGGGGAATATGAGGCTTACCCATACACTCAATTACAGCACTTGTGATATCTTTTCCCATCTGACCTTTGAGTGGTAATAACCAGAAGTTCTTCTTTGGGGGCCTGAATGAGACATATATCCATTGTAGAGAAGTTTAAATTTATATACAGCGCATACATCTCACAAAAAGTTAAACTTGTGCTTAGTTGTGCTGTATAATTTATGTCACGAGGCTTGTCAGCTGCTATTGATAAAGCCGAAACCAATTTCAGATCTTCGTTATGCTGTGTGTCTATATTCGAATGTGGTAAAGCCTTCTAATTAAGTCAATTTGGAATTTAGTAAAAATATATTAAGACGCAAATACAAAGTTTAGAAATACCACTTTTTATTGAGATAAGGAACATATCCTGCCAAGTTTCTGCTTAACGGGAAATTGAGAAATCACCTATTCCTAGCTATTGCGTCGGTTGGGTACAGGAAGGTGTGGTGGATAAAAATGTATAAAATATACATTTTATGGGAAGGGGTAGACTGATACTAACTTTATGCCGGACAGACCTCTGGTTCGTTGTTTTATACATGTCTTGGAATCTTGTCGGATCATTGTAAGTGTCTTAATATAATATTATATATTGTTGTAGTTTTCTGAAAATTGTCGTCTACTTGGGACAGCCAATCTCAGTAGAATATATATATCTGGCATTATTATATGTTAACTGAATAAAAGTATTGTGTTATAGACAACCTCTATACAATCTACATTTAGTCCCTCGAACATACCCAGTTGGTACGCCTCATTAGCCGGTCATAGCCTAAGGCACGCTACCAAAGTTTAATTACCTTAGGGCCATAGTTTATCTCCCCTATAAAGGAAGAATAAAAGCATCTACCACAACATCACCTTAACAACCATAAAACCACGTTACCACAACTGGTGGCCGTTAGAAAAACTGGGTCGAGAGGGCTAGCTAAAAATAGTAGATTAAAATAAAATTGCTTTACCAGAGAAAAAATGACTTCCCTATCAACGGTACTTGAAATTGCAAAAATTATACCCAAATACGTGGGAATTTCAGATGTAGATGAGTTTATCGAAAAATTGAAAATTTTCGACGAACTAACTGAAGCGCTTGACGATAAGGTCAAAAAGCAATGCTTTGCGGCCACATTAAAGGGAAGCGCCCTTAAACATTTTGAGGCAATTAAGGAAAAAGAGCCCAAAGACATCAGTACTCTAATTGAATCTTTTAAAACAAGGTTCATAGAGACGAGTATCTCCGAGAACCTAAGAACAGAGGTAGTGACATGCAATACCTCAACTTATATCAGAGAATATGCCGACAAAATTGGTTGATCTGTATGCTTACAGTTAGAGAAAGGCAGAACTGACGAGACGGTACAAAATGTACAATTACATACTTTTACGCAAGGGTTACCAAAAAAGCTATTAAGACTAATATTATCACGGAAACCCTGAAAATTTAGAGCAGGCTATAATCCTAGTCGAAACAGAGGTAAGAATTGACGCGGCTATGAAAAAGTTTGATCAGATGTCAATAAAGAGCAGGGGAGCCCAATAAAATGGAAAGTTTGAAATAGGGCAGAAGCAGATGAGCTTTTAAAAGCAAAACTGTGAGCGAAAAGGGCGCGACGGCAGCCAAATGTTACCGTCAAGGGAAGAAGTCAACAGATTGCACTGTCTTCCGAGATTAGCTGATAATAACTATAGAAAATATGGGCACCCTCCCCCACCAAAGACAGATAGTTGGGGAACCAACAATGACAGATCAAAAATATTTAGATGTAACCAGGAAACAAACAAACAATTTAAGAGATAATTTAATTGCTATTATTGTAGTACACCAAACCACTATGCAGCTGATTGGTGGCATAGAATACGCAAAGAAGGCCAGGCGTACAAGACAAGACACCAGTTCAGAACGGAGGGGAAAGGCAGAAATTTAGTATGGCAGGGAACAAATAAGACTTGGCAAACACCTAGTAATATTCCTGAATTTAGGCCCAGGAGGCAAACGGTTAACAATACCCAGGGTCAAAGTAGCAACGCTGAAGAAAACTGGGATAACCCCAGAAACTGTTGGCCAAACAGTGGGCATTTAAACGAAAAAAAAACAGCCTGTAAGGGTCGACAGAGCTATTTCCTTACAAAGACCCCTATATAGTTTAGAATGTTGTGATATAAATGCAAATAATAATAGTCTACCTATTTTGCGTTGTTTTAAAATTGCGTGTTTTCAAAATTTACCATGCTTGCTAGATACGGGTGCATCAAAATCATTAATTCGAGAGGGAGGTTTTTAAGAGGTTTCCTCCTAGTTTAAAAAATAGCGTAAGCAGATGCCAGAATACCCTGGCATCAGAAAAACAGGGCACAAGCTGACAATTTTGGGGGAATGTCGCACATTAAAATTTAGCACAGGGTATAAAGAAATAACAGTAACGGTGATAATATGCAAGCAGCTACCATTTCCTTGTATTCTAGGAGTAGATGCTATCAGGAAATACGGGATCATATGGGAACCCATATCTGATACAATAACCACAAACCAGGCAAATGAAACTAATAGGCAAATTTGCGCAACAACAGATAAGGAGAGTGACGATTCGAATTATAGCCTAAAAATAAGCGGAAAAATCACAATACAAGGGGGAAAAACCACTCAAATTCTAGTGACATTAAATACAAAAGAAGGAAAGGTTAAAACAATGGATGCAATGATAGGAGGATACAACCTAAAAGAATACCCCACAATTTTCGTGGAAAATCAAGTTATTAAAATTGAAAATGGTATGACATACTTAAAACTATCAAATCTAAGTAATAATAAAGTAAAACTGAACCAAATAGAGCTTGGGTCAGTGGAAAAGATTTCAAATTCAGAAATAAAATCTCTAAACAGTCCAGAATTAAGGGTAAATTTCACTAGCTAAGAAAAAATATTTTCATAAAAACTACAACCACAAGAGAAGTATGGGATGATGAAAACAGATTTTTTGAAAAAGTTTAATTTGGAAAATTTACCGGAAAACGTAAGAACCCGATTCGACTATTTTCTTTGTCGTTTTAGATTAATTTTTGCAAGAAACAAAGTAAATTAAGAATTAACCTACTTCTCCAAGCACAAAATATCAACAGAGGGCCCTCTAATTAAAAAGTCACCATATAAAACACCTTATCATTTAAAACCACGGCTGGACGGCCAGATAAAGGAAATGGAACAACGGGGTATAATTAGAAAAAGTGTTAGCGATTGGTGTTTTCCACTATTAATAGTCAGGAAAAAGATAACACCTGGAGGTTATGTAGATTTTAGAGCGCTAAATGCCGCCACGGTAAAAGACGTAATTAAGTTACCAAGAATTGATACGATTTTAGATTCGCTAGGAGGTACAAAATACTACAGTAGTTTTGACTTAATAGCAGGATATTGCATATACGTATCAGATCAAGATACAAAGCATAAAGCAACAGTAATCTTAGACGATGGAAGAACGTTCACATTTGAGCATATGCCTTTTGGCTCATCATTTAGTCCAAATTGTTTTAGTCGACTAATGAATTTGGTGTTAAAAGATAACGAACCAGGAAGGAAAACAGATACCTTGGCTTAGTTAGATGATGTAATTTTGTTTAATGAAAACCTGAAAGACCAATTAGTCGGACTTAGAAAAATACTGGAAAAGTTTGAAAAAGCAGGCTTAAAATTAAAACCAGAAAAGTTAAAAATAGTAGTGCCAAAACTAGTTTTTCTTGGACATCTGATAAACCAGGGTACTATTTCACCAAATCCAGAAAAATTTACAGTCATAGAAAATTTACAGCCACCTAAAGATCAAAAATGCTGCAGATCAGTTTGTGGTTTATTAAGCGGTTTATTAATGTGGTTTATTAAGACGATATATTACAAATTATGCAACAATAGCGCAACCTTTGACAAACCTTTTGAAAAAAACAGGTAAATTCGAATATCCAGCGGACGCAAAACAAGCGCTGGATGAAATAAAAAGACAATTATTACAGGCACCAATACTTAAACTACCAGATTTGCCACAAGACTTCTGTTTACAAACAGATGCTTTGGGGTACAGTTTTGGAGCCTTATTATTAAACATAAATTCGGAAGGAGTAGAATCAATAGTCCACTACGCCAGCAGGTCACTGATGGAGGCAGAAAGAAAATATTTGACGGTTGAAAGAGAATGCCTAGCAGTTGTAGTTTTTACAGAATATTTTCGACAATTTTTACTTGGAAAGAAATTTATTTTACACGTAGACTAAAAATCATTAATTTGGCTACATACGATACAAAATACTTCAACACAGCTGACACGGTGGATACTACGTCTGCAAGCATATTCATATACCCCAAAATATATAAAGGGCCGTACAAACATTTTACCCGACTATTTGTCACGAAATCCTTATACGGAAGGAAATTTGATAACAACAATCCAGAGCGAACTGGAAGGGGTAGAAATACTATCTAATGAAAATATTTCGAATCATCAGGATAAAGATGATTTTTGTTTAGCGATGAAATCCTTTTTATCAAAGGGAACGGAAGTGCCAGAGCACTTTAAACATTTTTTGAAGGACTTAGATAATTTTGATCTTTATGAAAGTAAAAATCTTTTGTTAAGATACTACAGACCATCGCAAGAATATAGAAAAAATTACTTAAAATTATTCCAGTAATTCCAAAATCATTGGAAGGAGAAATTTTACAGATGGCAAACGCAACTATTGGCCGTCACGTGGGAGAAGCGAAAACTATTGGGAGGCTAAAAGGAAATTTTTATTTTCCAAAAATGTACTCAAAAGTAAAAGCTTTCATACAAAGCTGTCAAGAGTGTGCCAAACAAAAGTCGCCACCAAAGACCCCTAGGGCCAAATTAGGTCTCTACCCAACTCCTTCAGGGGTAGGAGAATTAATGTCTATAGACAATTGGGGAACAGGAGGAAGTTTACCAGTTTCCAGGAAAGGAAACAGGTGTGTACTAACCGTAGTTGATAATTTTAACTCATGCTTATACGCTTTTCCAATTAAAGATGAAAGGACAAAAACCAATGCGAAAATTTTGGTCAACCGCCTCTTTTTAGAACACGAAATTTTTCCTAGAATTTTACTTAGTGACAACGGGCCATATTTTCGAGCCAAATGATAAGACGAAATTACGGAATATCTGGGGGTAAAACGATGGTTTACCTCGTCGTATGAGGCATCAGCTAATGGAAAGGTTTAAAGCAAACATAGGGAATTAGCTAACATGCTGGGGATACATGCAAGAGAGGAAAATGAAAATTGGGATGAATATTTACCATTATTTTGACGGTTTCACGTTCTTTGCAGTAAATACGGCTTTTTCACGTTCCTTAAAAGAAACGCCATTTTTTTTACAACATCTAAGAGATCCCAGAATTTGTTTAGATGAGATACAAAATGATAGAAAATATTACAACCTAGATCAATATAAGCAAGAAATGGTGATGCGAATGAAAAAAGCTATGAAACAAGTTAAAGACAATCTGGAAGATCCGAAAACAGAACAAAAAGAAAAATATAACAGAACAAGCAAAAATAAGACAAATTATTGTTTAGGAGATTTGGTCTACGTATACAAAACCAACCTGGAAGGGACAAAAAAGTTAAAACCGAAATGGGATGGGCCCTACAGGATTGTAAAAATTCCACCAAATAACTTAACATATGTTCTAAGACATCAGTATAATGAAAAGGAAGAAGTAGTACACCATAATAAAATGAAAAAAAGATTTTTTTCAAAACCTTGGAAATCAGAGCCTATTCCTTCAGACGAAGAAATAGAGGAAACAATTTCACCAGTATATATCAGAAGATTATATGAATTCTATGACCTTTTTAATAACCGCAACATTTGGAAGGAGTGGAAGGAGTATTTAGCCCAGTTTTGACTACAAAATTCCCACAAAAAACAAGAGAAAAGGAAAATATTCAATACCCATCAGATACTTGCGATGAAAGTGACAGAGAAGAGCCTCAAACACAACCTAATGGTTTAAAACTTGATAAACCAAAGGTGAAATCCAAAGAGGAAGAAAAATTGGAGAGAACCAATGAATTATCTGATTTTCATAAATTAGACTCACCTACGGTCTTAACACAAAAATGATTTTTGGAACAAACGCCATCTACCAGAAGCGAGCAAACAGAATGTGACACCGATAAATCTTCTACAGAAACAGATATAACTAAACCTGGGCCATCGTTAAGAAAACCCTCCTTAAGAGAGAAATTATGGTGAAAAGTAAAGAAACCAGAAGGACAGCAACAAGTTCCTTCTTCAGCAGCAGAAGTAGCTAAATCACTTATGAAACGTCATGAGAAACAAAGTTTAAAGATATTTGACGAGGCAACAAAACTGTGCTCGAATTCAGAACCTTGTGAACCACACTATAGAGACCACGGAAAAACTTGTAAATATTATAAAGAAGAGAATCAAAATTTGGAGTCCGAAATTCGGACCAGGAAACGGATAAAGGGAGAACAAGCGTAGCCCCCAGCCGATTAATATTTGAATAAAATTAAATGATAACGGAAAAAAATAAACGAGTAAAGAGCTTCTAAGTATATCCATGTTTTGATAATGTCAAAATGTCCTTTATAATATATCAAATAAATATGGCCAGCTAGTAAAAATCAAAAGGAGTGAAGCAAATAGTCCCTTATATCGCAATTAGTCGACAAACAGATTGTGCCATTAAAAGCCAACAGAAACCTTATCACGGAAACAATTGCACAGAGCGTTAATAGGTGACTCGTAACTTTTAATGGGTATAGTGAAACTAATTGAATTATACATATTTAGAATCAGCATTAAAAGGCGATTCTTTTGATATGTATATTGAAAAAATATTTTGGAGTCCGAAATTTGGACCAGGAAACAGAGAAAGGCAGAGCAAGCGTAGCCCCCAGCCGATTAATATTTGAATAAAATTAAATGATAACGGAAAAAAATAAACGAGTAAAGAGCCTCTAAAGGAATAACTATATTTTAATAATGTCAAAATTTCCTTCATAATATATCAAATAAATACGGTCTGATAACAAAAATAAAATAGAGGGAAGCAAATAGTCCTTTATATCCCAATTAGTCGACAAACAGATTGTGTCATTAAACACCAACAGAAACCTTATCACGGAAACAATTGCACAGAGCGTTAATAGGTGACTCGTAACTTTTAATGGGTATAGTGAAACTAATTGAATTACACATATTTAGAATGAGCATTAAGAGGCGATTTTTTTCTAAAGAAGGAGGGTGGTCTACTGAAATAGGGTCATTGGAAGCTAGCAAATTTGGAGTTGAGCTCAATCACTGCTGGTCTCTCGTTGTTAAGTAAATGCGAAGTATCTACTGATCTTTGACTCTCTGAGGTGACACTTCCAGTTGAATTTGAAATAATTGTTTTTGAATTTTAAAATAATTATAATGGGGAAAACAGAAAGAATTTATATTAATTACACAAGACATATATAATGGAGCTCTAATCTTTTTATAAACAGTGGAAAATTGCAAATGGATTCTTACCAAATAAGGACAGTATATATAAACAAGAAGCCGTAGATAAAATGTGTTACAATTTAAAAAGTATTAATTCACATATTAAATATTCACGACACACCATTAACAGAAATAATCAGGGCGAGGAAATTGCAGGTGAAAGACACCAAATGACAGGACCATTGGCATTTAAAAACGAAAACTGCTAAACGTCTTATCATTGGGGGGAGGATCCACCAAGCTAACCAAATGTATATCAGAAATCAAGGTCGAGCTGAAGAAGGTTTGGGCTGAATGTTCGGGTAAGATTGGACATGCTAAGAAAAAAAGATAGCATGTTCCAACAATATTACCCGGGCACTAAACCCATAAACCTTTAGAACAGGGTAATAGTCAAAATATTATGAAAGGGACAAATTGCACTCAATGACTATATAAAACTAAGGCAAAAATTAAACTAAGGATAAATACCAGACGCGAAAAATATAAGAGATTGTAGGGAAACCGCAGTGGGCGCTAATAACCCTTATCACTAAACAGAATTTGGCACGAACTAGGCATTATTTTTTGTCAAGTTCCATAGACAAAGAATATGTGTTTACGATGAAAACCACACTATTTTGCGGAAATCAGGATATCGTAAAAATTAGATGGTGAAGAAATGAGAACTAGCAAATGCGGGGCAAAGCTTAATTAAAAAGTGTTCTAAAAATCAGCTGAAAAATACAGTACTTTTCCAAGACATACACTTTCAGACGGGGAAATATAAATTATTTCAAAAACAATACAGGTTGCAACAATAGACACCAACCCCCAGCTCTAAAAAAAAAAAAAGAAAAAAAAGAAGATAATGAATTTGACCATAGAATGGAAATCAGCATAAAAACTTGTAAGAGTTATTGAATAAAAAATGAAACATATAAATGTAGGCTTAAAAGAGACATATAATACTGAAAAAGCTGAAAAAGACAGGAATAAAACCTTAGTCTTCATTGAAGTAAATAATCAAAAAGAATAATAAAAAGGGTTCAAATTGAAAATATAGCCAGACGAAACTAAAGAAAAAGAAAATCAATGGAGTCAGTTAAACTCTGTTGTACGTGCATATTGAACTGACCGAACGAGACTAGTACGAAATAATTGTACTAAATAAGTACAAAATAAGTAGCATTAATACTACCGAGGCACCATTACAGTGGTTAACTCTGGCTGAGATTAATGGAAATATTGGAGAAGCGCTCCAAGTAGACAGAAGAAAATTATGCTCTCTTATGTGGGAGTCGTTTTCGGAAAAATGACTAAAAAGGAATTAAAAATTAAAATTATGTACATAATATCCTAAAGGACCTAAGTTGAAGCTGAAACTTCAGACGGAACCACTAAAAGTTAGGAAGTTAAAGTAAAAATTATCGCTACAAGCTTATATCTAAAAATAAATTAATGTTTGCAATGAAGGCCAAGTATTTTCTGCAGAGGGGACAGTTTTTTTGATAAAAGAATAGCCAAAAAAAACGGTGGCCACAAATAACAAAAAGTGAGGTAATACTATACGATATAATTAATTATTGTGTATGCAGGTTCACAATAGTCCTTTTAGCTGCAGCTGATGACAAGAGAACTTAGAAACGTTATTGGAGCTACCAGAAGGCAGTCCTGGTAAGCAAACCTTCAGGGTGCAGGCACGAGTCAATTGATAGTCCCAAAACAGGTACAAAGACGAATAGCTAAATTTTTAGCTTATCAAATCTAAGCTGTAAATGGAGCCTTATCCCAAAAGGACAATAAAGCTAAAAAAAAGAGATTACAGACAAAAACCTTATAAAACTGTCTCAAGTACCTAAAAAAAAATTCGAAAAGAATTAAAAAGCTCACAAGTCTGAATAAAAAAACAGACATATAGTAAGCTAATGACAGCTAATGAAACAAGTTGGTTCGAAGTAGAACCAAAGTTGTAAAACAAATATGAGAAAAAATATACAGTCGTATATGGAAAAGTTATATAGCGGTAACAGATTTTGTTGAGAAAATATATACAGTTGTAAAGATATTTTGAAAACCTTTTATAAATATGGAATTGTTATCATAAAAAAATTGTAAATATGTGAATTTTAATGGCAAATCATGTTATATGAACTTTTGCCAAGCCCTTATATAGAGGCTAATCACAGTTATCAGTTATAGTGTGTAAATCTGTTTGTTAGAGTTGATTTTTTTGTCAATATTTTAATTTCAGTTAAAACTTATCAGATAAAAGTCTTGACGAACTTATTTAAAAGTTGTACAAAGAACAAACATTGCAGTGATTAAAAATATTATTAGGGTACATAATTATTATTTGTTTTTAACAATTAAGTTATGTATCAACATAACTTCTTTTACTTTATAAGCAATTAACAAAACACTAATTGGAATTAATTCCAATGCTAGTCTATACCGTGTTTTATTTTTTTAACTCTTCAAGTTTTAACCAATAGCTAAATAATCTATCTAGTTTTGCGACTTAAAAAACATACTTGTGCAAGTTATTACACAATGCTTTTTATATATATATATATATATATATATATATATATATATATATATATATATATATATATATATATATATATACTATGTTTTTATTTTCTTTAAGTTTTAACTAGTGATTTAATGTTATATATAAATTTTTGACTTTGAGTCAACGTATAAACATTTTTTTTTATTGTGAAACAATCTGTTAAATGATTAAAAATTCTATATTAAGTTGAAGAGGATAATGAAACAAGTAGCCAGCAAGAAACATAATGTTTCTATTTAAGCAGCGTTATTTGTAGAGCAATTAAAAGAGAGAAAAGTAATTCAAAGTAATTAAACTTTACAAAATTGAGTGTTTCTTTTTACTGTATGTGTAACAAATTATGCTTTATGTGTATTCTAATGTGAATATTTATTTTAGATACAGCCTTAGCTTTTTTTTGGAAATTATTTGAAAAAAACTACGTTTTCTAAAGAGTTAAAGAGGCTGAGTTAAAAGGTCAAACCTTAAAACGTACAGGGATTAGGAGGCACAGTTGGGGGCTACCGCCCCAAACCCCACTTTCGCAGCCTTTAAATATAAAAAAATTTCTTTAAACTGAAAGTAAGGAGCGACATTAAAACTTAAAACGAACAGAAATTATTCCGTATATGAAAGAGGCTGTGCCCTCCTCAACGCCTCGCTCTTTACGCTAAAGTTTGACTTTCTCACAACTCTTTTTTTAAACAATAAAAACTTTAGCCCAAAGAGCGAGGCGTTGAGGAGGGCACAGCCTCTTTCATATACGGAATAATTTCTGTTCGTTTTAAGTTTTAATGTCACTCCTTACTTTCAGTTTAAAGAAATTTTTTTATATTTAAAGGCTGCGAAAGTGGGGTTTGGGGGGCGGTAGCCCCCAACTGTGCCTCCTAATCCCTGTACGTTTTAAGGTTCGACCTTTTAACTCAGCCTCTTTAACTCTTTAGAAAACGTAGTTTTTTTCAAATAATTTCTGCACGTTTTTGTAATGTTTATTACTTATTTTTGCTTGACTAACTGTTAGCTGATCGTGTCAGGATTTAAAGTTGGGGGGCTGCCGCCCCCCAAACTCCCCGCTCTTCAACATTCTTGTGTTAAGGCTTTTAATTCCTGAATACTCAAATCACGTCGTACAGGATGCCTCCTAATCCCTGTACGTTTTAAGGTTCGAACTTGTGAATCAGCCTCTTTAACAGCCCCCCAACTGTGCCTCCTAATCCCTGTACGTGTTAAGGGTCGACCTTGTAACTCAGCCTCTTTAACTCTTTAGAAAACGTAATTTCTTTCAAATAATTTAAAAAGGAAACTGAATTTCTTTTTAAAGTTAAAATTCAGTATATAAAAAATTTGCTCTGATGGTGAATCGAACCCGAGTTTTCCGCCTG
Source organism: Artemia sp. Qi Xiang Cuo (assembly GCF_049724085.1). Classification (NCBI taxonomy): domain Eukaryota; kingdom Metazoa; phylum Arthropoda; class Branchiopoda; order Anostraca; family Artemiidae; genus Artemia; species Artemia sp. Qi Xiang Cuo. Next base: position 39,168,718 of record NC_142798.1, read on the forward strand.
ACAGTCTGGAGTATCAACCGCTTGACTATACAGACACAATAGTAATTGTTTTTTAGTAAATTAAAGCTATTTTCGACGCAAGCAAATTCCCAAAAAACTTGATATTTGGTTTTTGGAAAACAGGAGAGATCAGATTGAGCTGAAATTTCAAGGATAAGCTCCCAGGCCCCAGGAAAGCTTATCCTCTAAATTTCAGCCCGATCAGACAACGTTAAAGGGGGGTTGTGGTGGGAAAAATTAACATGGGCTAATATAGGAAAACGAGGTTTTTCGTAAATTTAAATTCGGGGGATAATTTTTTCGGTCTGAAAATATCAAAAGGCCCTAACAGGCCGAATTCTGCTTCGAATGAGTCCTCATTCAACCGGATTCGTTGCCAACTGTGGCCTGTAGGCGTGGCTAAGAAAAAAAAGAAATGATGATGAATTTTAAGTGGCTATATTTGGTTTTTGAAAACAGGGAAGGAGTGATCGGATTGAGCTGAAATTTCGAGGATAAGCTCCCTGGCCCTAGGAAAGCTTAACCTTTAAATTTCAGCCCAATCGTACAACGTTAAAGAGGGGCTGTGGTCGGAGGGTCGAAACTTCCGGCCCAGTTTACCCCATGAAGATAAAGTCGGAGTAGGATGAAATTTTGCAAGTTTCTTAGTTTGAGCTTGGGCTACAAAATGCTATGACCGCCGTCTCTCTGCGACCTCTAGGACCAGAAATCGCTTAACATTGTGGTGGGTCGCCTCTTTATAGAGGCACAAGTGTGCCTCCTTGATCACAACTAAAGAAAAGTTCTTGTGTTAGTCTAGCCTAAACTTAGCTTCAAAACTATTGTCTTCTCAAAGTGTTCTCTCTAGGAGCTTTGTCTTCAGGATTTGCAGTCAGAACTCTGTCCACACTGACATGTTATCCCTGTACGTTTTAAGGGTTGACCTTGTAACTCAGCCTCTTTAACTCTTTAGAAAACGTAGTTTTTTTCAAATAATACACATAAACAGGTAAGACATGCTTTGTTATGAAAATTTTCGCGCAGATATTTTCATAACAAAGCATGTCTAACCTGTTTATGTGTATTATTTGAAAAAAACTAAGGTTTTTCGTAAATGTAAATTTGGGGGATAATTTTTTCGGTCTGATAATATCAAAAGGCCCTAACAGGTCGAATTCTGCTTCGAATGAGTCCTCATTCAACCGGATCCGTTGCCAACTATGGCCTGTAGGCGTGGCTAAGAAAAAAAAGAAATGATGATGAATTTTAAGTGGCTATATTTGGTTTTTGAAAACAGGGAAGGAGTAATCGGATTGAGCTGAAATTTCGAGGATAAGCTCCCGGGCCCTAGGAAAGCTTAACCTCTAAATTTCAGCCCAATCGGACAACGTTAAAGGGGGGCTGTGGTGGGAGGGTCCAAACTTCCGGCCCAGTTTACCCCATGAAGATAAAGTCGGAGGAGGATGAAATTTTGCAAGTTTCTTAGTTTGAGCTTGGGCTACAAAATGCGATAACCGCCGTCTCTCTGCGACCTCTAGGACCTGAAATCGCTTAACATTGTGGTGGGTCGCCTCTTTATAGAGGCACAAGTGTGCCTCCTTGATCAAATTATTCGTAACATCCTTTCGGATCCATTTTTTGTCAATCATTTTTTGACGCATTTTGGAAGTAACAAATTTAGAAGCCACTTCAAATGTATCCTGATACTAACATCTCATATCATCAGAAACCAAACCATACCTGATCAACTGATATTTTGGAAACTGTATACGGTATTATAGACATTATTACAAGTTCATCAGAAAGTGAGATAAAATCAGAACTTAATTTAGGCCTAGAGAATGTACTACATAGCCTCAAGGATGTTAGTATTGAAATATGTGAAAATGCTTTGTGCTGGAAAATTATGTGAAAATTTAAAAACCAAAATTGTCATGTGTAATTTATCCAAGGCATTTCTAACCTGAAAAAATAAGCGGCATATCAACCACATCACACAGATAAATTAAATTATTAATGGGGATTAAATTTAAACTCAAATAATTCATAAACGTTTCTAATATAACTTGAAATCTAATTTAAGCAGAGCCACTAATATAATGCTTAAGCTGCTTGGGGTCAAGCTAAAACAGAAGATGCATATGAAAAGGGTAAAAAGAGTATTTTTCAGTCCTAGAGACAGAGAAAAAGAGAAACAAGAATGAATTTCAAATTGAAATCCTTCGACAAAAAAAAAAAGAACATGGCCTATATTGGACCAGAAACATGACCCTAAGGAAACCCACTGAGGGTATATGCACAGAATGACCCAAAGATGGCAGCATGTAACTATGTACAAAATTAAGTTGTTTTAAAAGTAAAATATGGAGAGTTGGAACAACTCTTCTTTAAATAGGGAGTATTGTGGTAAAGCCTTCTAATTAAGTAAATTTGGAATTTAGTAAAAATATATTAAGACGCAAATACAAAGTTTAGAAATACCACTTTTTATTGAGATAAGGAACATATCCTGCCAAGTTTCTGCTTAACGAGATATTGAGATATCACCTATTCCTAGCTATTGCGTCGGGCGGGTCCAGGAAGGTGTGGTTGATAAAAATGTATAAAAGATACATTTTATGGGAAGGGTCAGACTGATACTAACTTAATGCCGGACTGACCTCTGGTCCGTTGATTGAGAAATACCTTGGAATCTTGTCGGATCATTGTAAAAGTCTAAGTATCTTATTATATATTGTTGTAGTTTTCTGAGACTTGTGGTCTACTTGGGACAGCCAGTCTCAGTAGAATATATATATATATATCTGGTATTATTATATGTTAACTGAATAAAAGTATTGTGTTATAGACAACCTCTATACAATCTACATTTAGTCCCTCGAACATACCCAGTTGGTACGCCTCATTAGCCGGTCATAGCCTAAGGCACGCTACCAAAGTTTAATTACCTTAGGGCCATAGTTTATCTCCCCTATAAAGGAAGAATAAAGGCATCCACCACAATATCACCTCAACAACCATAAAACCACATTACCACAGAACACGTTTTAATTGTTCTATCTTTAATGGTTTTGGAAGACAATTGTAACTCTTTAATTCTTTTCAGAATATCTACTTTATTCTTAAAATCTTTTAACTTGATCAAAGCTTTATACATGTTCTCGATTTATAGAAGAATTTTAATTTATCAAAATAAGATACATTTTTTTTCTTACCTAGTTTTTTTTTACATGAAAATATTATTTTGCCTTCCGTGGATATTTGTGCCAGAGCCACACTTAAGGAACCAAAGAGTAACATGCGGCTCTGGAGCCGCACTTTGCCGACCACTGGATTAGACTTACAGGTCATAGATCGAGACAAGGGAACTTTTTGAAAAAAAAATTCTATCGTGACGCCCAATGTTTTTATTGGTTATAACATGAGCAAACTCAAAGCAAAAAAGATAATATCACAAGACTAATCAATGCCTACAAATAAGGGTGGTGCTACTACCCCTCCGTCTCAAACAACTTGAGTGTCACTTGCGTTTTACCGGGAACGATATGCATTTTAACAGTTTTTTTTTATTCGTCAAGACATCGAAAAAAAAAATCATTAGAAAAATCAAGATGTCAGGAAAGAATTAATGAAAGTAAACTGATTGTTCAATATTTAATTATATTAGTTCCCGGGGAAATCTCAGCAATTTTTGATTTTTCAATGTTATAACTATAAAAGATAAAATGTTTGTAATACCTTTTGTTTTCAGTAAACCACAAATGACACAAATGACAAATGACAAATCACAAATGACAAATGGTCTTTAGAAGATTTAGGAAGCAGTACCTTCAATCCTATTTGTGGTAATTTCTCTTCGTTTTAAGTTTGACTGGATTGTTCACTTTAATTTCTCTATGTTTAAGGATGTATTTATTCATCTATAACAGTATCTGTCATCTATATATCCGATGTGATTATTCATTTCAATTTCTATTCGTTTTGTTTTTGATAGTGATTTATGTTGGTTTCAAGTCTGAATTTTTATACTACTTTATATCTGCTCACCATTTAATGTGGATTTTTACTTCTCTTTTAAAGCTCCTTTTTTCGAAAACCTTTTTTTAAATTGCTTTAAAAAGAAAATTAATGTGAGTTGTCTCTTTTTATTTAATTATCTTTTATAAAGTTTATAGAAACATCCATAATAGCTCTGTTTATAGCCAGGACTGTATTTACATGTTTTTTTCTTTTAATTGTTTCTCTAAAAAATTGTGATAAGACATTTACTGTGGAAGCTGGGATCACTTCATCAAAAAAAAAATTAATGACTTTGGTATTTAAAAGTGTGGAGGGCTAGCACATAATCAATATTGTTATTTCTACTTTTTTACTGGCTGAAAATCACCCTCGTTTCATTTTCTCCTTTTCTATTTTTTTCTGGTTACCTGGAAAAAGGAGGTAACCTGGGAGAATCTGTCCATGGAGGATGTTTCCTTGTGGGAAGGGACATTTCTATGAAGGGAGCGCCAGATTTCCCAGCATTATTTAAAAAACGATCAGAAACTAAATAAAAAAAACAAGTTTTTTTCAACTGAAAGTAAGGAGCAACATTAAAAATTAAAACGAACAGAAATTATTACGTATATGAGAAGGTTTGCCCCTTAGTCAATACCTCGCTCTTTACGCTAAAGTTTTTTTTAGTACTTTCAAAAGAGCCAGCTATTCTAATTAAGCGACCTATGTGATTCAGGAATTTTTGATTCGAACAAAATTCAAACTTTAGTGTAAAGAGCGAGGTATTGACTAGGGGCGAACCTTCTCATATACGTAATAATTTCTGTTCGTTTTAAGATTTAATGTTGCTCCTTACTTTCAGTTAAAAAACTTTTTTTTTTCAAATAAGAAGTCACAAAAGGTGAGACGTAGTTTCACAGAGAACACAGGCTGACTGACATCGAAGCTTAGCTTCACCTCTTTATCCAAATTAAATATATATGTATAAAGAATCAAGTTTTCTCAATTGAAAGTAAAGAGCGATATAAAAACCTGAAATAAACAGAAATTATTACAACTGTCAGGGTGCTGCCCCCTCCCCAATCCCCGGTCTTTACGCTAAAGTTTTATAGGGATTTAAAAATATTTCTTATTCTAATCTACGATATTTCTACGACCTTTGTGTTTGAGCAGTCCTTTATAAAAAAAATTGGGATAAAAAGTCAAACTTTAGCGTAAAGATTGGGGGATTGAGAAGGGGGCAGCACCCCTGATATTCTGAATAATTTCTGTTCGTTTAGGGTCTTAATGTCGCTTTATGCTTTTAATTGAGAAAACCTGTTTTTTTTATATTTAATTTACTTACCAACTACTTTACCGACTCTTTAAATCAAAATTAACTTTTGCACAGCAACTGTTCCAGAAAAGAGCTTATTTAGTGTATTTGCTTTTCGAAATCGAATATAATTGTTCAAACTAAATTACAATCTCCTCAATATATATATATATATATATATATATATATATATATATATATATATATATATGTGTGTGTGTGTGTGTATATATACATAATAAATATAGATTATAATGTCAAATTAGATATGGATAATAGTGTCTGAGATCCAAAATTTTCACAAATTTTTCGATTTTACAAATATAAAAAAAAGTTTAATGAAGGTCGTTTTAGGTATATACCACAAATGTTAATTAAATGTTGTAGCAGTTTGAGCCAGCAGTTTTCAGCAGTTTTGAGTTTGAGAGGGCGACCGACCCACAATTATTCATGGTAACCTCTCCCCGTTTTAAGTTTAATTTGTAATCCCTAGTAGTTTCTGTTTGTTTTAGGTTTGACTTGTTTCACTTATGGTTATTTCTGTCTCTTTTAAGCCCACTTCCTATTTATGAATTAATTTCTCTCTCTTTTGTTTAGTCTGTTATTTTCACTCTTTATCTTTGGTTGGAAACCTATATTTTAATTATATTTTTATACATGTCATCAATTCGTAAAGAGATACTTTTTTTTTATGAACTTTTAACATAGTTTCAACAAAACTAACTAAAACAAACATAGAATTATTGATAAATTCATTTATTAGGCTTGCTAAAGAAAATTATTTTACTTATGACGACTAAGTTCGCTTCTTTGGCTAGGAGCAGAGGCGGTGGCAATCTTTTAATGATAAATAGCTATGTTGACAAACTTGTTATATTATTGGCGCTACTATACATCATAACATGTTTGAACCCGGAACCTCATCAAGAAAAATTTTAAAATATTGACTAATTAAACAATATAGAAGAAAGTTAAAGAAAATTGTTAAAATTATTATATCTCTTTATTTCGTACAATTTATTCATACCTTCATCATTTGAAAAGAGCGACTCAGCACAATAGTAACCGGAACTTTAAAAACGAAATTTTGCTAACAATAGATATCGAACATCAAAAGAATTCGCTTTTTATGCTGATTCCAAATATATAAAATTCATTTAGCTTAATATTACCCATCAAAAGCTACGATCTTGAAAAAAATGCGTGATTTTCGAAAAAGAGTAAGAATCTTAATGAAAATCACTGTCAGATTCAGCATATCAGAGAACTTTACTGTAGAGGTTTCAAGCTCTCACCTGTAGAATATGGCATTTTGTATGCTTGGCCAGAAGAAATATCACGGATGCGTGTTTTTTTTTTTTTTTTTTTTTTTTTTTTTTTTTTTTGGCCAGGGTGATCTTATCAAGCCAATGGTCCTACATGATTGGGAGAGGGCTCATTCAAGCGGATCTTAAACGTTCTACTGCCCGTTTTGAGTGAGCATGAAGATTGGAGGGCAACTAGTCCCCCTCCCACGCCCACGGGGCAAAATTTCAGCAAGGAAGAAACTTTCCGGGGGGGGGGGTGAACTTTCTGAGAGAAATTTTACACGGGGGGGGGGGATTTGCCAGAATTCCTGTACAACTTTTTTTATTTGTGTTACTTTCTCTTTGGCGACTCAATTTTACACGTGGATATGTTGAGGGGGAAATATTCCGCAAATTTTTTTAACAAGGTTGGAATTGTCTGGGGGATTTTTCCGTCGGGGGATATTCCGCGAAAGAAATTCTCTATAGGTGAATTTTCCGCGGGAAAACTTTCCATTAAGGAGGGGGGGAGGGGTAGGCAGATTTCCCGGCATGATTTGAAAATCCATCAGAGATAAAATAAAGACATCAGTTTTTTTTTCAATTGAAACTTTAGCTATCAATGTTGTTTTTAATTGAAAGCAACATTAAGCTTATAACAAACAGAAATTATTCCATACATGAAAGGGCTGCCCCATCCTCAATACTTCACTCTTTACGCCAAAGTTTGACTTTGTCCTAATTCTTTAAGAACGGCTCCTGAAACACAAGGACCGTTTAATTATAATAAGAAATTTTCAGAGTACTCAGAAAACTAAGGCGCGAAGAGCGAGGGATTGAGGGCGAGAGCTAATCTTATCACCCTTAAGGAAAGGAGACCAAAATTACCTTGCGCTTCGCCAACAATGCTTTTTATAACCCTCAAACAACTTCCCTTGTCCCTCGTCTATATTCACTCCTTCGATCCCGTCTCCCGAGTTCTGTGTCAACAAAAATCCCCCTTCTTACCCCCCGAAGAGGTTGCACTGAAAGATCTAGAAGAACTTTTATCCCTTACATAGTTGATATTTTCAACCACTGAATCTCCGTTGCCTCCCCCCTCCCTCACTCACTCTTTACCTCATAATTATTAATTTCAATGCCCATTTTGCAAATTTGGAGGTTTTATATTTATGTTTATTAGTCGCCAACTAAGTTATGTTTTTGTTTTAATTTTAGTTATGTTTTTGTTTTAATTTTACTTTATCCCCTTGTTAATTTTACGAGTTTTTGTTTTTTTGGCATTTTTGCTGACTTGACATTGACCTTCTAATTTTATGAGTTTACTTTGTTTTTGTTTTTACCATTTTTACCTATTTGACATTGACCCTTTTATAATTTTCTGTTGTTGTTTGATTATTTGTTTTTGTTGTTCTTTTTTCGCTTTATTTGACGCTAAAGTGCGAATTCGGCCCTTTTGGGCTTGTGATAGCCGTTTTTCAGCAATAAATCTTATCTTTATTATGTATTTCCTTGCACTAAATGAGCCTTTTCATGCTCGAAGCGTAGTACAAATTACTTTAAATTTTTATCACATTGCTATCGTATTCGAGAATTCATTTTTGAAGCATCAAGTTAAAGAAGAGTCAAAACTCTAGCGTAAAGAATGCAAGATGAATTAGGGGGGGGGGTAGCAAATCCCTTATTTATAGAATAGTTTTTGTTTGCTTTAAGTTTTAACATGTTATATTTTCCATTTTTTTGAAAGTTAGCTGGTTTCTTATTCAAATCCGATTTTTTAAATATCATATTTCAGTTTATCCTAAATGTGATTGGACTGGCACCCCTCCTTCACCTGGCTCTACACTGAGGTTGAAATTTTGCGTAACAACAGTTTCGACAATGGGGTTGTTCGAGAATAGCTGTATTTGCTCTGCGCAATGAGTCAGTTTTTTCTAAATACGAAAGAGGCTGCCTCCACCACAAAATATCCGGACTTTCAAACAGTTCGTGCTAACGAACTATAAGTAAAGAGTGATAAGGCTCAATAGTAACCGAACCTCTAAGAAACAGAGTCTTGATGACAATAGATACATCAAAAGAATCGAATTTTGATGTGTTTTTTTTTCAAATTATGTAAAACTCATCAAATTTAATAGTAAAATTTCCCAATTTTTGAAAAAGGGGAAACAGTCCCAAAACATCAAGTGATCTGAATGAAAATCACTTCATCAGATTCAGCATACCAGAGAACCCTCCTGTCGAAGGTTCCAAGCTTCTATGTACAAAAATGTGAAATTTTGATTTTTTTTTTTTTTGCCAGAAGAAAGATCATAGATGCGTGTTTATTTGTTTTTTCCCCCAGGGATGATCATATCGAACCAGTGATCGTAGATGATCGGGAGTAGGCTCATTTTATCGGAAATCAAAAGCTCTAGTACCCTTTTAAAGTGACCAACAATATTGAAGGGCAGCTAGCCCCCCTCCCACGCTCATTTTTCCCCAAAGTCACCCGATAAAAAAATTTCAGATTGACATTGTGTTCAGCATAGTATAAAAAAATCTAATAACTATGTTTTTGAGGATAACTTAACCCCCCACAGTCCTCGGGGGAAGGGCTGCTATTTATGAACTTTGCCTATTGTTTACATAGAGGATGGGTTATTGGGAAGTATACAGACGTTTTTAAGGGGGATTTTAAAGGTGGGGGCAGGGGAGGGGGGCGGGGAGTTACGTTGGAGAGTATTTTTACATAGGATTTTAAGTTTATTTTTGAATTTTTCCGTTTACGTTGGAGGAAAGTTTTTTATTCCTTTAAAAAGTAGAGTTGTGACAGAGAGTCGAACTTTAGCGTAAAAAGCGAGGTGTCGAGGAGCCCCTTTCATATACGGAATAATTTCTGTTCGTTTTATGTTTAAACGTTGCTCCTTAATTTCAGTTGAAAAAACTTTTTTTTTTAAATTTAATCATACTTAAATTGCATTTTTTTCTACGATACTTCGATTTTTAAAAACAAGCGTTTTCAGGCAAAACCACACTTCCACAATGAGAAGGGGGGGACGAACCATTTTCCTATAAATATCCATTTTTAAACTTTATTGACCCCTCTCTCATAACGATCTCTTTTGCCTCCCCCCCCCCTTTTTGTAGTTGGTGCGCAATTATTATATATTGTATAACCGTTAGTATCAAACGATTCGTGGAAAAGAACTGTAAGTAAGGAGCGAATCAGGCTAATAATATTGGAAACCCTGAAAAACAGAGTTTTGATAACAATGCACACATAAAAAGAACTGGCTTGGACGGTGATTCCGAATATACTATATTATATAAAACTCATCGAGTTTAAAGTCACCCATCAAAAGCTACGAGCCTGAGAAAACTTATCTGATTTTCGAAAATGGGAAAAACACCCAGAAAGAGCAAGTGATCTTAATGAAAATTACACAAACTAATTCAGCATATCTACAAAAAATAGGAAATTTTGCAATTTTTTTTCGAGAAGGAAGATTCCCGTATTCAGTTTTTTTCCAGGGGTGATCGTAGCGAACCAGTAGTCCTACAAAATATGGAGAAGGCCCACTCGAACGGAACTTCAAAGTTATAGCAACCTTTTTAAATAGCCAAAAAGTTTGCTACATCAAGTGGCGTTTTCTGCCCTTTTGTGGAATAGGACTGCAAATTTTTAAAATTTTGCCAATGTGGCATAAGACCAATTTGCTACCGATTGAGAGTTATGAGATAGCTGATCGATTGAAAAATGTCGAAAAAATAAATATTGACTTTCCCTGCATTAGAAGAAGTAGTGCAGCGCAGTGGCATATCAAACAGTTCGTGGTAACGAACTGTAAGTAAGGAGCGACCCGGCTCAATGGTAACCGAAACTCTAGAAAACGGGTTTTTGATACCAATTGATACATAAAAAGAATCAGATTTTAATGCTGAATTCAAATATATTAATTTCATCAGGTTTAGTCCTACCCATCAAAAGTTACACGCCTGAGAAAATTTGGCTGATTTTCGAAAAAAGGGGGAAAGACCTTCTAAAAGTTATAGAATCTTAATGAAAATCAAACCATCATATTCAGAGTATCAGAGAACCCTACTGTAGAGGTTTCAAGCTCCTATCTACAAAAATGTGGAATTTTGCATTTTTTGCCAGAAGAAAGATCACGGATGCGTGTTTATTTGTTTTTTTGTTGTTTTTTTTCCCCAGGGGTGATCGTATCGACCCAGTGGTCATAGAATATTGTGGGAGGACTCATTGGAACGGAAATTAAAAGTTCTGGTGCCCTTTTTAAGTGACAAAAAAAACGGAGGGCAACTAGGCCCCCTCCCACGCTCATTTTTTCCCAAAGTCACCTGATAAAAATTTTGAGATATCCATTTTGTTCAGCATGGTTGAAAATATGATAAGTATGTCCTTTAGGTTGACTCAATCCCCCAAAGTCCCCGGGGGGAGGGCTGAAAGTTATGAACTTTACCCAATGTTAACATATAGTATTGGTTATTAGGAAGTAGTAGAAAGGGGTCAGGAGGTCCCACGAGTCACCCCTGCTGCCATCTACAATTTAGTGTAACGCTGACAGTACATAATTTATGGTTTTGGTCAGTGAGAATGAAAAAACAGGATTTTTCTCACTTTTATGGATGTTTCATGGACGGTTATGAGTGTTGGTCAAATTATTTGTTGTTTTTCATGGATGTCAACAGAAATCTATGTCTGTTTTTATTGTTTTTGTCACTGAGAATAAAAAAGCAGGATTTTTCTCACTTTTATGGATGTTTCTTGGATGGTTATGAGTGTTAGTTAATTTATTTGTTGTTTTTCATGGATGTCAACAGCAATTTATGGATGTTTTATGGGTTTTCTCACTGAGAATAAAAAAAAAGGACTTTTCTCACTTTTATGGATGTTTCTTGGATGGTTATGAGTGTTAGTCAATTTATTTGTTGTTTTTCATGGATGTCAACAGCAATTTATGGATGTTTTATGGTTTTTCTCACTGAGAATGAAAAGCAAGTTCTTTTCATAATGTCCCTCCTAAACCCATTTTACAAGTTGAAGCATCCATCCTTTTCACCCACAACTTTACTTTACAGCTTTTCGGATATCTCAACACCTAGCAATTCTTTTCAAAAGGCATTTCAGAGCAAGTTCTTTTCATAATATCCCTCCTAAACCCATTTTACAAGTTGACGCACCAATCCTTTTCACCCACAGCTTTATTTTACATCTTTTCGGATATCTCAAAACCAAGCAATACTTTACAAATTCATTTCAAGGCAACTTCTTTTCTTAAAGTCTCTCCTAGACACATTTTATAAGTTGAAGCATCCATCTTTTTGACTCACAAATATACTTTTCATCTTTTCTGATACATCAACACCAAGCAATACTTTCAAAAGGCATTTCAGAGCAAGGTCCTTTCTTAATGTCCCTCCTAAACCCATTTTACAAGTTAAAGTGCCCATCCTTTTAACCCACAACTTTACTTTACAGCTTTTAGGATACCTCAACACCAAGCAATACTTTCAAAAGGCATTTCAGAGCAAGTTCCTTTCTTAATATCCCTCCTAAACCCATTTTACAAGTTGAAGTACCCATCCTTTTCACCCACAACTTTACTTTAATGCTTTTTGGATACCTCAACACCAAGAAATAGTTTCAAAAGGCATTTCAGAGCAAGTTCTTTTCTTAATGCCCCACCTAAACCTATTTTACAACTTGAAGTAGCCATCCTTTTCACCCACAACTTTACTTTACAGCTTTTAGGATACCTCAACACCAAGCAATACTTTTTTTTTTACATCAGAATGTCATGAAACACTTAAAACACAAAAAATTCATATTTAATATTTTCCAACTTCTAAATGGGCACAAACACACAAACTTACACACACACACACATACACAAAAACTTACACACACACACAAAAAACTTACACACACAAAAACTTACACACACACAAAAACTTACACACACAAAACTTACACACACAAAAACTTAAACACACACAAAAACTTACACACACACAAAAACTTACACACACACACAAAAACTTACACACAAACAAAAACTTACAAACACACACACAAAAATTTAGACACACGAAAACTTACACACACACAAAAAAACTTACACACACACAAAAAACTAACACACACACAAAAAATTACACACACACACACACAAAAACTGACACACACACACAAAAAAAAACTTACACAAACATACAAAAACTTACACAGACACACAAACTTACACACACACACACAAAAACACACACACACACAAAAAAAAACTTACACAAGCACACAAACTTACACACAAAAAAAAAAAATTACACACACACACAAAAAATTACAAACACACAAAAAAAAATTAAACAGACACAAAAACTTACACACACATAAAAACTTACACAGACACACAAAAACTAACTCACACACAAAAACTTACACACACACAAAAACTTACACACACACAAAAAAATTTAGACACACACGAAAACTTACACACACACAAAAAAAAATACACACACACAAAAAAATTACACACACCACCAAAAATAAACACACACACAATAAAAATAAAACACAAACAAAAAAAAATGCACACAAGCACACACAATAACACACACACAAAAACTTACACACACACACACAAAAACTCACACACACACACACAAAAACTTACACAAGCACACAAATTTACACACACACAAAAACTTACACACACACACAAAAACTTACACACACACAAAAAATTACACACACAAAAAAAATTACACACACACACAAAAACTTACACACACACAAAAAATTACACACAAACAAAACTTACACAAACATACAGAAACTTACACATACATAACAACTAACACACACACAAACAAAAAAAAAAACAAACAAAAAAATAAACACAAACAAACAAATACACACACAAAAACTTAAACCCTAAAAATAAACTTAAAAAACCAAAAAAAAAATAAAACAAAAACACAAACTAAAACACACACAAAAGCTTACACACACAAAAACTTACACACACACAAAAAATTACGAACAAACACAAACTCACACACAAACACAAACCTACACACACACAAAAAGTAACACACAAAAATTAATTTACACACACACAAAAACTTACAAACATACAAAAACTTACACACACACACAAAAAAAACTTGCACACACACAAAAAGTTACACACACACACAAAATCATACAAACAAACACAAAAAATTACACAAAAACACAAAAAATAAAACACACAAAAAAACTTACACACACACACACACACATAAAACTTACACACACAAAAAAAAAACTTACACAAAAACTTGCACACACAAAAACTTACACACACAAAAAAAAACTTACACACACAAAAAAACTTACACACAGAAAAAAACTTACAAACACACAAACTTACACACACACACACACACAAAAACATAAACACACACACAAAAACTTACAAAAAAACAAAAACTTAAAAACAAACACAAAAACTTACACACACAAAAAAACATACACACACACACAAAAACTTAAAAAAACACATAATCTTAAAAAAACGCCTTAACTTACACACACACAAAAACTTACACACACACAAAAACTTACACACACACACACAAACTTACACACAAATAAGAAATTACACACACAAAAACTTACACACATAAATTATCACACACAAAAAAACTTAAACACACACAAAAAAACTTACAAACACACACAAAAGTTACACACACAAAAACTTACACACACAAAAACTTACACACACAAAAAAAACTTACACACACATAAACTTACAAACACAAACAAAAACTTACACACACATAAAAAAACTAACACACAAACAAAAAATAACACACACACAAAAACTTACATACACACAAAAACTTACACACAGACAGAAAAACTTACACACACACAAAAACTTACACACACACAAAACTACGCACACACAGAAACTTACACACACAAAAACACACACACACACAAGACTTACACACACACAAAGCTTACACACACAAAGAACTTACACACACACAAAAACTACACACACACACAAAACTTACACACACACAAGAACTTACACACATAAACTCACACACACACAAAAACTTACAAACATACAAAAGCTTACACACACACACAAAAAAGCTTGCACACACACAAAAATTTACACACACACACAAAAACTTACAAACAAACACAAAAACTTACACACACACACACAAACTTACACAAACACAAAACCTTACACACACAAACACACAAAAAATTACACACACACAAAAAAAAAATTACACAAACACAAAAACTTACACACACAAAAAAACTTACACACACACACAAAAAACTTACACACATAAACTCACACACACACAAAAACTTACAAACACACAAAAACTTACACACACAAAAAAACTTACACACGCACAAAAACTTACATACACACACAAAAAAAAAACTTACACACACACAAAAATTTACACACACACACACAAAAACTTACAAACAAACACAAAAACTTACAAACACACACAAAAACTTACACACACACACAAAAACTTACACACACACACACACACACACATAAACTTACACACACACACAAAAAAAAATTACACAAAAACTTGCACACACAGCAACACACACACACACAAAAAAAACTTACACACACAGAAACTTACACACATATAAAAACTTACACACACACAAAAACTTACACACACACAAAAACTTACACACAAACACACACAAAAACTTACACACACATAAAACTTACACACACACAAAAACACACACACACAAAAACTTAAACACACACACAGACACACACACACACACAAACATACACACACACAAAAAAATACACACACACAACCAAATAAAAAAACACCAAAAATAACACACACACACAAAAAACAAAAAAAAAAACACAAAATTAAACACACAAAAAAAAATTACACACACAAAAACTTACACACACACACACAAAAACTTACACACACAAAAAAACTTACACACTCACACAAAAACTTACACACACACACAAAAACTTACACACACAAAAAAACTTACACACACTCACAAAAACTTACACACACACACAATAACTTACACAGACAAAAAAACTTACACACACTCACAAAATCTTACACACACAAAAAAACTTACACACACACAAAAACTTACACACACACAAAAACTTACAAACACACACACAAACTTACACAAAAACATACAAACTTACACACACACAAAAACTTACACACGCACACACACAAACTTACACACACACAAAAACTTACACACACATAAAAACTTACACACACACAAAAACTTACACACACAAAAAAAACTTACACAAACACAAAAACACAAACACACACACACACACACACACACACACACACACACACACACACACACACACAAACACACAAAAACACACACACAAAACCTATAAAAAAACAAAACAAAATAAAAATAAAACAATAAATAAATAACCCAATACCACAAACACCCGAAAGCACACACAAACACACACAAACACACACACAAACACATACACAAACATACATACACACATACATATATATAAACACATATACACATACATACACACACACACACACCCACACACACACACAAACAAAGACACACAAAAACACACCCAAACAGACAAACAAAGACACACACACAAAAAAACAAAAACAAACAAAAACACTTACACACACACACAAACTCACACACAGTTTTTGTGTGTGTGTGTATGTTTTTTTGTGAGTGTGTCAATTTTTGTGTGTGTGTATTTTTGTTTTTGTTTGTTGAAGTGTTTGTGTGTGTGTGGAAGTTTGTTTGTGTGTGTCAGATTTTGTGTATGTGTTAGATTTTGTGCTTTAGTTTTTGTGTGTAAGTTTTTGTGTGTGTGTGTAAGTTTTTTTGTGTGTTTAAGTTTTTTGTGTGTGTGTAAGTTTTTGTGTGTGTGTAAGTGTTTGTGTGTTTTTGTGTAAGTTTTTGTGTGTGTGTAAGTTTTTGTGTGTGTGTAATTTTTTTTGTGTGTGTAAGTTTTTGTGTGTGTGTGTGTGTATGTTTTGTGTTTGTTTGTAAGTTTTTTGTGTGTGTGTAAGTTTATTTGTTTGTGTAAGTTTTTGTGTGTGTCTGTAAGTTTATGTGTGTAAGTTTTTGTGTGTGTGTGTGTGTAAGTTTTTATGTGTGTGTAAGTTTTTGTGTGTGTGTGTAAGTTTTTGTGTGTGTGTAAGTTTTTGTGTGTGTGTGTAAGTTTTTTTTTGTGTTTGTAAGTTTTTGTGTGTGTTTAAGTTTTTTTGTGTGTGTTAGTTTTTGTGTGTGTGTAAGTTTTTGTGTGTGTGTTAGTGTTTATGTGTGTGTGTAAGTTTTTTTGTGTGTGTGAGTTTTTTTATGTGTGTAAATTTGTGTGTGTGTGTCTGTTTATAAGTTTTTGTGTGTGTGTGTGTAAGTTTTTATGTGTGTCTGTAAGTTTTTGTGTGTGTGTAAGTTTTTGTGTGTGTGTGTGTATTTTTTTGTGTGTGTGTGTAATTTTTTTTGTGTGTGTAAATTTTTTTTATGTGTGTAAGTTTTTGTGTTTGTGTAATTTTTTTGTGTGTGTGGGTAATTTTGTTTTTGTGTGTAAGAATTTTTTTTTGTTTAAGTTTTTTTTTGTGTGTTATTTTTTTTTTGTCTTTAAGTTTTTTTGTGTGTGTGTAATTTTTTTTGTGTTTGTAATTTTTTTTTTGTTTGTAATTTTTTGTTTGTGTGTGTAATTTTTTGTGTGTGTGTAAGTTTTTGTGTGTGTGTGTGTGTGTTAGTTTTTGTGTGTGTGTAAGTTTTTGTGTGTGTGTAAGTTTTTATATGTGTGTAAGTTTCTGTGTGTGTGTAAGTTTTTTTTGTGTGTGTGTAAGTTGTTGTGTGTGCAAGTTTTTGTGTAAGTTTTTTTTGTGTGTGTGTAAGTTTTTGTGTGTGTGTGTGTAAGTTTTTTTGTGTGTGTACGTTTGTGTGTGTGTGTTTTAGTTTTTGTGTTTTTTTTTATGTTTTTGTGTGTGTGTGTAATTTTTTGTTTGTGTGCAAGTTTTTCTTTGTGTGTGTGTAAGTTTTTGTATGTTTGTAAGTTTTTGTGTGTGTGTGTAAGTTTTGTGTGTGTGTGTAAGTTTTTGTGTGTGTGTGTTAGTTTTTGTGTGTGTAATTTTTTTTGTATGTGTAACCTTTTTCGTGTGTCTTAGTTTTTTTGTGTGTAAGTTTTTTTTTGTGTATGTTTTTGTGTGTTTATGTGTAAGTTTTTGTGTGTGTGTGTGTGTGTAAGTTTTTATGTGTTTGTTAGTTTTTGTGTGTGTGTTAGTTTTTATTTGTGTGTATAAGTTTTTTTGTGTGTGTATGTTTTTGTGTGTGTGTAAGTTTTTGTGTGTGTGTAAGTTTTTGTGTGTGTAAGTTTGTGTGTGTGTGTGTAAGTTTATTTTTTGTGTGTGTGTGTAAGTTTTTGTGTGCGTTTAAGTTTTTTTGTGTGTGTAAGTTTTTGGGTGTGTGTCTAAGTTTGTGTGTGTGTGTAAGTTTTTGTGTGTGTAAGTTTTTGTGTGTGTGCGTGTGTTAGTTTTTTTGTGTTTGTTTTTTTTTGTGTGTGTGTGTAATTTTGTGTGTGTTTGTGTTAGTTTTTGTGTGTGTGTAAGTTTTTTTGTGTGTTTGTAAGTTTTTGTGTGTGTGTGTAAGTTTTTGTGTGTGTGTTAGTTTTTGTGTGTGTGTGTGTGTGTAAGTTTGTATGTGTGTGTAAGTTTTTTTTGTGTGTTCAGGTTTTTTTTGTGTGTGTAAGTTTTTGTGTGTGTGTAAGTTTTTGCGTTTGTGTAATTTTTTTTTTTGTTTTTGTAAGTTTTTGTGTTTGTGTAAGTTTTTGTGTGTGTGTAATTTTTATTGTGTGTGTAAGTTTTTTTGTGTGTGTAAGTTTATGTGTGTGTGTAAGTTTTTTTTTGTGTAAGTTTTTTTTTGTGTGTTTAAGTTTTTGTGTGTGTAAGTTTTTATGTGTGTGTAAGTTTTTGTGTGTGTGTAAGTTTTTGTGTGTGTGTACGTTTTTGTGTGCGTGTAAGTTATTTTGTGTGTGTAAGTTTTTTTTTGTGTGTTTTTTTTTTTGTTTGTTTAAGTTTTTGTGTGTGTGTGTAAGTTTTTTGTGTGTGTTTTAGTTTTTTTTTGTGTGTGTAAGTTTTTGTGTGTGTGTGTTATTTTATTTGTGTGTGTGTTAGTTTTTGTGTGTGTTAGTTTTGTGTGTGTGTGTGTAATTTTTTGTGTGTGTGTAATTTTTGATGTGCGTGTGTAAGTTTTGGTGTGCGTGTTTAAGTTTTGGTGTGTGTGTTTAAGTTTTTTTGTGTGTGTGTAAGTTGTTGTGTGTGTGTAAGTTTTTGTGTGTGTGCAAGTTTCTGTGTGTGTAAGCTTTTGTGTGGTTGTGTAAGTTTTTACGTGTTTTTAAGTTTTTTTGTGTTTGTTTTATTTTGTGGGATTTCATTTTATTTTGTGTTTTTAAGTTTTTGTGTTTTCGTTAGTTTGTTTTTTCTTGTAAGTTTTTTTTTGTGTGTGTAAGTTTTTGTTTGTGTGTGTATTTTTTTGTTTTTGTGTAAGTTTTTTTTTTTGTGTGTGTAATTGTTTTTTTGTGTGTTATATTTTGTGTGTGTGTGTAAGTTTTTGTGTGTGTGTGTAAGTTTTTGTGTGTGTGTGTAAGTTTTTATGCGTGTATAAGTTTCTGTGTGTGTGTAAGTTTTTGTGTGTGTGTAAGTTTTTGTGTTTGTGTAAGTTTTTTTTGTGTGTGTGTAAGTTTTTGTGTGTGTGTGTCAGTTTTTGTGTGTGTGTGTAAGTTTTTTTGTGTGTGTTTAAGTTTTTGTGTGTGTGTAATTTTTTGTGTGTGAGTAAGTTTTTGTGTGTGTGAAGTTTTTGTGTGTGTGTAAGTTTTTGTGTGTGTGTAAGTTTTTGTGTGTGTGTGTGTAAGTTTTTTTGTGTGTGTGTAATTTTTTTTGTGTGTGTGTAAATTTCTGTGTGTGTGTATGTTTTTGTTTGTGTGTGTGTGTTTTTGTGTGTAAGTTTTTTTGTGTTTGTAAGTTTATTTGTGTAAGTTTTTGTTTGTTTGTAATTTTTTGTTTTTTTGTTAGTTTTTGTGTTTGTTTTTTAGTTTTTGTGTGTGTTAGTTTTTTTTTTGTTTGTGTTTTTTTTTTTTTTTTTAAGTTTTTTTGTGTTTTTTATCTTTTTTTTTTGTGCAAGTTTTTGTGTTTGTGTAAGTCTTTTTTGTGTGTGTAAGTTTTTGTGTGTGTGTAAGTTTTTGTGTGTGTGTACGTTTTTGTGTGGGTGTAAGTTATTTTGTGTGTGTAAGTTTTTGTGTTTTTGTTATTTTTTGTGTGTTTGTCTTAGTGTGTGTGTGTGTTTTAGTTTGTGTGTGTGTAAGTTTTTTTTTGTGTGTGTAAGATTGTTTGTGTGTGTGTAAGTTTATGTGTGTGTGTGTAAGTTTTTGTGTGTGTAAGTTTTGTGTGTGTGTGTGTAAGTTTGTGTGTGTGTGTAAGTTTTGATGTGCGTGTGTAAGTTTTGGTGTGTGTGTTTAAGTTTTTTTGTGTGTGTGTAAGTTGTTGTGTGTGTGTAAGTTTTTGTGTGTGTGCAAGTTTCTGTGTGTGTAAGCTTTTGTGTGTGTGTGTAATATTGTGCTTGTTTGTTAGTACTTGTTTGTATTTATTTTATTTAGGGTTCGTAAGTTTTTTTGTGTGTGTAAGTTTTTTTGCGATTTGCTTATATTGTGTGTGTGTAAGTTTATTTATGTTTTTGTAAGTTTTTGTGTGTGTGTAAGTTTTTGTGTGTGTGTAATTTGGTTTTTTTGCTTGTAATTTTTTGTTTGTGTGTTAGTTTTTTTGTGTGTGTGTTATTTTTTTTGTGTGTGTGTAAGTTTTTGTGTGTGTGTGTAAGTTTTTATGTGTGTGTAAGTTTCTGTGTGTGTGTAATTTTTTGTGTGTGTGTAAGTTTTTGTGTTTGTGTAAGTTTTTTTTGTGTGTGGGTTAGTTTTTGTGTGTGTGTGTAATTTTTTGTGGGTGTGTGTAAGTTTTTTTGTGTGTGTTTATTTTTTTGTGTGTTAGTGTATGTTTTTTTGTGTGAGTAAGTTTTTGTGTTTGTGAAGTTTTTTTTTTTGTTTTAGTTTTTGTGTGTTGGTTTTTTTTTTTTTGTTTGTGTGTTATTTTTTTTGTGTGTGTTTAAGTTTTTTTGTGTGTGTGTAAATTTTTGTGTGTGTGTAATTTTTTGTGTGTGTTTGTGAGTTTATGTGTGTAAGTTTTTTTGTGTGTGTTAGTTTATGTGTGTACGTTTTTGTGTGTGTGTAAGTTTTTGTGTTTGTGTAAATTTTTTTTTATTTTTGGAAGTTTTTTTGTTTTTTTAAGTTTTTTTTTGTTTTTAAGTTTTTGTTTTTTTGTAAGTTTTTTTTTGTGTGTAAGTTTTTGTGTGTGTGTAAGTTTTTATGTTTGTGTAAGTTTTTGTGTGTGTGTAAGTTTTTGTGTGTGTGTAAGTTTGTGTGTGTGTGTACGTTTTTGTGTGCGTGTAAGTTATTTTGTGTGTGTAAGTTTTTGTGTGTGTGTAAGTTTTTGTGTGTTTGTAAGTTTTTGTGTGTGTGTGTAAGTTTTTTTTTTTGTGTGTAAGTTTTTTTTTGTGTGTGTGTTTTTTTGTGTGTGTGTGTTTGTTTTTTTGTGTGTGTGTTATTTTTTGTGTGTGTTATTTTTGTGTGTGTGTGTGTAAGTTTTTGTGTGTGTGTTATTTTTGATGTGAGTGTGTAAGTTTTGGTGTGTGTGTTTAAGTTTTTTTGTGTGTGTGTAAGTTGTTGTGTGTGTGTAAGTTTTTGTGTGTGTGCAAGTTTCTGTGTGTGTAAGCTTTTGTGTGGTTGTGTAAGTTTTTGTGTGTGTGTAAGTTTTTTTGTGTGTGTTAGTTTTTGTGTGTGTGTAATAAGTTTTTGTGTGTGTGTAAGTTTTTATTTGTGTATGTAAGTTTTTGTGTGTTTATAAGTTTTTGTGGCTATTTAATTTTTTGTTTGTGTGTTAGTGTGTGTGTAAGTTTTTTTTTGTGTGTGTAATTTTTTATGTGTGCGTATTTTTTTTTGTGTGTGTGTTATCTTTTGTGGGTGTTTGTAAGTTTTTGTGTGTGTGTGTTAGTTTTTATGTGTGTGTAAGTTTTTGTGTGTGTGTAAGTTTTTGTGTGTGTGTAAGTTTTTGTGTTTGTGTAAGTTTTTTTTGTGTGTGTGTAATTTTTTTTGTGTGTTTTTTAATTTTTGTGTGTGTGTGTAAGTTTTTGTTTGTTTGTGTTATTTTTTGTGTGTGTATTAGTTTTTTTGTATGTTTAAGTTTTTGTGTGTGTGTGTATTTTTTTGTGTGTGTGTTATTTTTTGTGTGTGTGTAAGTTTTTGTGTGTGTGTGTATTTTTTGTGTTTGTGTAAGTTTTTGTGTGTGTGTGTTATTTTTTATGTGTGTGTAAGTTTTTGTGTGTGTGTGTGAGTTTATGTGTGTAATTTTTTGTGTGTGTGTAAGTTTATGTGTGTAAGTTTTTGTGTTTGTGTTAGTTTTTGTGTGTGTGTAAGTTTTTGTGTGTGTGTGTAAGTTTTTGTGTGTGTGCAAGTTTTTTGTGTTTGTGTGTTAGTTTTTTGTGTGTTTGTTAGTTTTTTTGTGTGTGTAAGTTTTTGTGTGTGCGTAAGTTTTTGTGTTTGTGTTAGTTTTTGTGTGTGTGTAAGTTTTTGTGTGTGAGTAAGTTTTTTTTTGTGTGTGTAAGTTTTTGTGTAAATTTTTGTGTGTGTGTAAGTTTTTGTGCGTGTGTAAGTTTTTGTGGGTGTGTTAGTTTTTGTATGTGTAAGTTTGTGTGTGTGTGTAAATTTTTATGTGTGTTTAAGTTTTAGTGTGTGTGTGTGTGTGTAAGTTTTTGTGTGTGTGTAAGTTTTTGTGTGTGTGTAAGATTTTGTGTGTGTCTAAGTTTTTTTGTGTGTTTGTCAGTTTTTTTTTGTGGGTAAGTTTTTGTGTGTTTGTAAGTTTTTGTGTGTGTGTGTATGTTGCTGTGTTTTTGTAATATTATTTTTTTGTTTAAGATTCTGTGTGTTTGTAATTGTATGTTTGTGTGTTAGTTTTTGTGTGCGTTTGTAAGTTTTTTTGTTTGTTTAAGTTTTTTTTGTTTTTGTAAGTTTTTGTGTGTAAGTTTTTTGTGTGTGTGTAAGTTTTTTGTGTGTGTGTAAGTTTTTGTGTGTGTGTAAGTTTTTTTGTGTGTGTTAGTTTTTTTTGTATGTGTGTAAGTTTTTTTTGTGTGTGTAAGTTTTTGTGTGTGTGTAAGATTATGTGTGTTTGTGTAAGTTTTTATGTGTGTGTGTAATTTTTTATGTGTGTGTAAGTTTTTGTGTGTGTAAGTTTTTGTGTGTGTAAGTTTTTTTTGTGCGTGTGTAAGTATTTTGTGTGTGTGTAAGTTTTTGTGTGTGTGTTTAAGTTTTTTTTTGTGTGTGTGTAATTTTTTGTGTGTGTTTTATTTTTTGTGTGTGCGTGTATGTTTTTTTTTTTTTGTAAGTTTTTGTGTGTGTGTAAGTTTTTGTGTGTGTGTGTAAGTTCTTATGTGTGTGTGTAATTTTGTGTGTCTGTGTAGGGTTTTGTGTGTTTGTTATTGTTAGTGCGTGTGTGTAAGTTTTTGTGTGGGTGTGTAAGTTTTTGTGTGTGTGTGTAAGTTTTTGTGTGTGTGTAAGTTTTTGTGTGTGTGTGTGAATTTTTGTGTGGGTGTGTTAGTTTGTGTTTGTGTGTAAGTTTTTTTGTGTGTGTGTTAGTTTGTGTGTGTGTGAAAGTTTTTTGTGTGTGTAATTTTTTTGTGTGTGTGTGTGTTAGTTTTTGTGTTTGTGTAATTTTGTGTGTGCGTGTAAGTTTTTGTGTGTGTGTGTTAGTTTTTGTGTGTGTGTTTGTAAGTTTTTTGTGTGTGTAAGTTTGTTTGTGTGTTTTAGTTTTTGTTTTTGTTTAAGTTTTTGTGTGTGTGTGTAAGTTTTTATGCGTGTGTAAGTTTGTGTGTGTAAGTTTCTTTGTGTGTGTGTGTAAGTTTTTGTGTGTGTGTAATTTTTTGTGTTTGTGTATGTTTTTTTTTTATGTGTTTAAGTTTTTTTTATTTGTGTAAGTTTTTGTGTGTGTGTAAGTTTTTATTTTCGTGTAAGATTTTGTGTGTGTGTGTAAGTTTTTGTGTGTTTGTAAGTTTGTGTGTGTGTGTGTAAGTTTATTTGTGTGTGTGTGTAAGTTTGTGTATGTGTGTGTAAGTTTTTGTGTGTGAGTAAGTTTTTAGAGTGCGTGTGTGTAAGTTTGTGTGTGTGTGTAAGTTTTTGTGTGTGTAAGTTTTTGTGTGTGTGTAAGTTTTTTTGCGTGTGTGTAAATTTTGTGTGTGTGTAAGTTTTTGTGTGTGTGTAAGTTTTTTTTGTGTGTGTAAGTCTTTGTGTGAGTGTAAGTTTTTGTGTGTGTGTAAGTTTTTGTGTGTGCGTAAGTTTTTGTGTGTGTGTATGTTTTTGTGTGTGTGTAAGTTTTTTTTGTGTGTGTGTAAGTTTTGTGTAAGTTTTTATGTGTGTGTAAGTTTTTGTGTGTGTGTAAGTTTTTGTGTTTGTGTAAGTTTTTGTGTATGTGTGTAAGTTTTTGTGTGTGTGTGTAAATTTTTTTGTGTGTGTAAGTTTTAGTGTTTGTGTGTGTGTGTAAGTTTTTGTGTGTGTGTAAGTTTTTGTGTGTGTGTAAGTATTTGTGTGTGTGTAAGTTTTAGTGTGTGTGTAAGTTTTTATGTGTGTTTGTAAGTTTTTTTTTGTGTGTAAGTTTTTGTGTGTGTGTTAGTTTTTTTGTTTGTTTAAGTTTTTGTTTGTGTGTAAGTTTTTGTGTGTGTAAGTTTTTGTGTTTGTGTAAGTTTTTGTGTGTGTGTGTAAGTTTTTTTTTGTGTGTGTGTAAGTTTTTTTTTGTGTGTGTGTAAGTTTTTGTGTGTGTGTAAGTTTTTGTGTTTGTGTAAGTTTTTTTGTGTTTGTGTAAGTATTTGTTCGTTTGTACTTTTGTTTGTGTGTGTGTATGATTTTGTGTGTGTATGTGTTATTTTATGTGTTTTTATAATTTTTTTTTTGTTTTTAAGTTTTTTTGTGTGTGTGTATTTTTTTGTGTGTGTGTGTTAGTTGTGTGTGTGTGTGTAAGTTTTTTTGTGTGTGTGATTTTGTGTGTATGTGTAAGTTTGTTTACGTTTGTGTATTTTATTGTGGGTGCATTAGTTTTTGTGTTTGTGTGTAAGATTTTGTGCGTGTTTGTCAGTTTTTGTGTGTGTGTAATTTTTAGTGTGTTCGTAAGTTTTTGTGTATGTGTATGTTTGTGTTTGTGTGTGTGTGTTTTATTGTTTGTGTATGTTTTTGTGTGTGTGTTAGTTTTTGTGTGTGTGTGTGTGTATGTTTTTGTTGGTGTGTTAGTTTTTTTTGTTTTTGTATGTTTTTTTGTGTGTGTGTAAGTTTTTGTGTGTGTCTAAATTTTTGTGTGTGTGTGTAAGTTTGTGTGTGTGTAAGTTTTTGTGTATGTGTAAGTTTCTGTGTGTATGTAAGTTTTTGTGTGTGTAAGTTTTTGTGTGTGTGTAAGTTTTTGTGTGTGTGTAATTTTTTTTTTGTGTAATTTTTTTTTTTTTTTGTAAGTTTTTGTGTGTGTTTAAGTTTTTTGTGTGTGTTTTAGTTTTTGTGTGTGTGTAAGTTTTTGTGTGTGTGTCAGTTTTTGTGTGTGTGTGTGTGTGTGTAAGTTTGTGTGTGTGTGCCCATTTAGAAGTTGGAAAATATTAAATATGAATTTTTTATGTTTTGAGTGTTTCATGACATTCTGATGTAAAAAAAAGTATTGCTTGGTATTGAGGTATCCAAAAAGCTGCAAAGTAAAGTTGTGGGTGAAAAGGATGGGTACTTCAACTTTTAAAATGGGGTTAGGAGGGACATTAAGAAAAGAACTTGCTCTGAAATGCCTTTTGAAAGTATTGCTTGGTATTGAGGTGTCCAAAAAGCTGTAAAGTAAAGTTGTTGGTGAAAAGAATGGGTACTTCAAGTTGTAAAATGGGTTTAGGAGGGACATTAAGAAAGGAACTTGCTCTGAAATGCCTTTTGAAAGTATTGCTTGGTGTTGAGGTATCCTAAAAGTTGTAAAGTAAAGTTGTGGGTGAAAAGGATGGGTACTTCAAGTTATAACATGGGTTTATGAGAGTAAATAAGAAAGGTACTTGCTCTGAAATACCTCTGAAAAGTATTGCTTGGTGTTGAGATATCCAAAAAGCTGTAAAGTAAAGTTGTGGGTGAAAAGGATGGATGCTTCAACTTGTAAAATGGGTTTAGGAGGGACATTAAGAGAAGAAATTGCACTGTAATGCCCTCTACTACGCATTGATTGGTGTTGAGATATCCAAAAAGCTGTAAAGTGAAGTTTTGGGTGAAAAGGATGGATGCGTCAACATATAAAATGGGTTTAGGACGGACATTAAGAAAAGAACTTGCTTTTCATTCTCAGTGAGAAAAACCATAAAACATCCATAAATTGCTGTTGACATCCATGAAAAACAACAAATAAATTAACTAACACTCATAACCGTCCAAGAAACATCCATAAAAGTGAGAAAAATCCTGTTTTTTCATTCTCACTGACAAAAACCATAAAACATCCATAAATTGCTGTTGACATCCATGAAAAACAACAAATAAATTAACTAACACTCATAACCATCCAAGAAACATCCATAAAAGTGAGAAAAATCCTGTTTTTTCATTCTCACTGACAAAAACCATAAAACAGACATAAATTGCTGTTGACATCCAAGAAAAACAACAAATAAATTGACCAACACTCATACCAATCCAAGAAACATCCATAAAAGTGTGAAAAATCCTGTTTTTTCATTCTCACTGACAAAAACCATAAATTATGTACTGTCAGCGTTACACTAAATTGTATATGGCAGCAGGGGTGACTCGTGGGACCTCCTGACCCCTTTCTACTGGAAGTATACAGACGTTTTCATAGGGGATTTTTTCTGGTAGTGGGGGGGGGGGTGGTTGGGGCGGGGGTTATTTGGGAAGATCTTTCCATGAAGGAAGTTTTCATGGGGGAAGGGACATTGCTATGAAGGGGGTGCCGGATTTCCCAGCATTATTTAAAAAAAAGATCAGAAATTAAATATAAAAAAAAACAAGTTTTCTAACTGAAAATAAGGAGTAGGCCTAACACCAAAATTTAAAACGAACAGAAAATATTCCATGTATGATTGGGTTCGCCCTTTAGTCAATATTTCGCTCTTTAAGCCAAAGATTTTTTTTAGTACTTTCATAAGAGCTATTTATTCTAAATAACGGCCTTTGTGATTAAGGGGTCATTTTTAAAGAATTGGAACGATATTCGAACTTTAGCTTAAAGAGCGAGGTATTGACTAGGGGGCGAGCCCCCTAATATACGTATTAAAAATAAATGAATATAGAAGATCGTTACGTAAGTTAATTCGTTAGTTACGTATATTTATTACTAATAAAAACGTTGGTAAATAAAATTAAACAAGTTTCGAGAAAGCCATTTAACCTAATAAAAGTAAAATTAATATTCAAATTTTGTTTTAATTATTCATGTACGGTGAGCCAAAATCAAAAACTGCATTAATTCAAAAACGTTCAAAAATTAAATAAAAAAAAACAAGTTTTTTTAACAGAAAATAAGGAACGACGTTAAAACTTAAAAACGAACAGAAATTATCCCGTATATGAAAGGGAATGTCCCTCCTCAACACCTCGGTCTTTACGCTTAAGTTTGACTTTCTCAAAACTCTATTTTTTAAACAATGAAAAACTTTAGCGTAAAGAGCGAGGCGTTGAGGAGGACAGCCCCTTTCATATACGGAATAATTTCTGTTCGTTTTAAGTTTTAACGACGTTCCTGACTTTCTGTTAAAAAGAACTTATTTTTTTTAATTTAATTTATTCCTAAAGAGTCACGTAGACTATATAGAATAAATGGTTAATACAGACATTTATTTTAAAGTTTCATTTAACTAAGTTGATTCATTTGATAATGGCGGGGGGGGTCATTGAATAGGTGGTGGGTATGCATACCTGATACCCCACAAAGTGTGTTTTTATGCACAATTTTTCTAATTCAGTGAACCTCCAGATAAATAAAAAAGAGGGTATGGAGAGGAGAGGGGAGGAGGTAGAAATTAATCTCTATCTCTCTTCATTTACACTTGACCTGAATATAGATAGCACGGTGTGATAACTCCCTTTTTATTTTAGAAAAGTATTTTCTTTGTAGCGTAAAATATTACATTCATACGCTTACCGGCATAAAAAGTGGAAAAGTGGGGAGGGGGATCATGAGCGCCGTTAAGGAATTTTCCAGGGGAGAGAGATATGTTACCAGGAAGTTCAATTTTGCCCGCGTTTAAATGACAATCTTGGGTTTGATGTAGAAGAGTCTAGGCGTTAATCCCCCCTCCCCCGAAAAAAACCGCAGCTAGTTGGTCTACAATCATTTTTGATTTAAAAAAAAGGACTAGAACTCTCAATTTCTGATCGAATGAGCATCCTGCAAAGTTTCTACATTCATGAGTTGGAGGTGGGGATGAGGAAGGGACAGTCCGCCTCCTATACGGAATAAATTCTGCTCATTTTGGGGTTTAATGTTACTCTTTAAATTCATAATAACAGCGTAGACCAGAAATTTTCCCAGAAATCAAGAGTGAATTAAATATCAATTTTACATTTTTGATGTTTTTTTAAGTATTATTTTGTAACCTCCTCCCTCCCCCCCCGTCGAAAAAAATACACCTTCCTGGAACAAAAGTGGGGTATTATAAGTCAATTTATATCTGCACCCTCCCTTTGTCTATCCCTTATTATGTATTTATCTGAAGGATCAATGAGGGTTGGGATGTTTTAGCATTAAAATGCACCCTGTGAGGTATCTCCTTCCCGCCCTAACTAGCCGAGATATTCTTAAGATCTAAACAAAGTTCACTGTCTTGGGTAAATTTCCTGTTGTTTTACAATTCCAAGCATTTGCATATAAGGGCCTTAAACCTCGACAATGGGGTTCTCTGATTATTTTGTAGTTAGGGAGGGTGGGAGATGCCTCAAAGGGTGCATTTTAATTGCAAAACATCCTAACTCTCATTGAGCCTTCAGATAAATATAGAATTAGTTCTAAGGAAGAGACGAGTGGAGGTAGAAATTAATATATAATCACCAGAGCCGTATTCAGAAATTTGTTTAGGGGGGTTGTTTTTTCGGGGGAATGGGGCGGTGATAAAAAAAGCTTAAAAAACGCATCAAATTGAGAAACTGATATTTGATCCCTCTTGATTTCTGGGAATATATCTGGTCTACGTTGTTATTATGAAAGTAAAGATTAAAATTAAACCCTAAAATCGGCAGAATTTATTCCTTATAGGAGGGGGACTGCCCCTTCCTCATCTCCACCTCCATCTCATGGTCGCAGAAACTCCGGAGGGTGCTCATTACGTCTGAAATTGAGAGATCTAGTCCTTTTTTTTTAGTCGAAAGTGATTGGAGACCAACCAGCCGCGGGGGCTTTTCCGGGGGGGGGGGAGTAAACGAAGGCTCCCAATGTAGAATTATTTTCAGTAGACAAAGGAGCGAACTGAAATTTCCACTATAGGGCTTTTCAAACCTAATTGCTATCTTTTGTAAAAAGTAAAAACCATAGAGAAGAAGACAAAAAAAGTCTACGTCATTGATGTTAGTGACCACACCCATTAGTTCTCTGAACTCCGTTAGGATCTTGCATTGTATAAAAACCGCAATGAATAGCCATAACAACATCAGTTCTTCAAGTTTTCCTCTGAGAGTTTCTAACACTTAAGCAAAGAGTCATGAAAACTTTGGTAAGTTGAACGCCGTTTTTAGAATTCTACAGCCTCACTCAAATGAAGGTTCGCAAGCTACTTTGCGATGAAACTTTTGGAAATATTTACTACTATGTTTGACTCAGTGTCATTTTTTTCGTTGCAAAAAAAACATTCTTTTACTTTTTGTTTTCCTAAAAAGCAAAAAAAAAAAAAAAAACAATTGAGTTTATTAAAAATAAGTTTCAATCTCATAACTCAATCGTGAGAAACAGGGTATAATTCACAGATTACTAATGAATTCCATTACCTTTTAGTGAAAGATACTGACTGTATTCAATCTGTATAACGATATATACTTGCTTGCTATTAGGTTTCTGGCATAGCAATAATAATAACAATTATAACAATGCAAAAACTGTTTGCTCTTTCGTGAGCATTTGAAAACCAACTTACTTGTAAAATTACTCCCAAGAAAACGTTAGCCGTTGTATAACATCAAGTATTTGCTTTCAGATTAGCGATTAGCTGGGGCAACGGGCAGGTGAAAAATTAAACCGCAATTTTCTATAAATTTTCCTTGTAGTTGGTCCAAAATTATGAAGCTTTTATGGCAGTATCACATTTTTGCCAGTGTTGCCACGTTTAATAGTGAAAACAAATCGGCTTGTATGAAACTTGTATGAAATACCCCATACCTAATATTCTCCATATATGTTTCTCTGACGCTCAGTCCTAATGAAATATACCTAAGTAAGATTAAAATATAATACTTTAGAAACAAATTTGCTAAATATTTGCACATTAGGGTAGAAGGGGGTGGGGGTAAAGTATAGCGGGTCTGTTTCTCTGACGCACAATGCTAATGAAATATAAAAATATATGATGAAAATATAATACTTTATTACCCAAATTATGGAAACTACAAAGGAACTTTACCCCCCCCCCCTAATGTGCAAATATATTGCTCACATTTGTTCGTAAAAAAAAACAAAACACATCGACAAAAAAAAACCGGTTATATCTAGGTTCAACTTAGATGAAGAATATTAGGTAGGGGGTATTTCATACAAGTACCGGCAATGCTCTTCATTCGTAAAAATTAAATAATTAATGAACAGTTGACTCCTAAAAACAAATATACCTTCAAAGAAAAGCTAAAACAACTTAGCTGTTTGGTACCTTATATTTTTAGCTTTTTTTGCTAGTTTTGACCCACGTCCTTTTCCTTTAATTTGGAACGAGCTACTCCCATGAGCTGCATAATAGCACATAGGGGTCTTCTTAATTAAAATTGATTTTCCAATTTGCTTTGACTTTTTAAGAAATGTATGTTTGTGTGAGTTTCTACTTAACAAATTCAAAAATTTAAACCCAGGAACAGAAAATGTTGCCAAGGAAAGCTTAAAAACAATATCTTATGTCCTCTTTTAAATTACGAAAATATTAAACGAACATTTTCCTCTTGGGGACGACGATACATAACTCACAGTGGAACATAATGCAATTAAACTAGCTTCAAATAATTACCAGATATAACTCTTCTCACACATTAAGTATCAAAGATTCGCGTCTATAATTAAAGATTAGTAAAAGAATAAGAATAGTACGTTATAGAGCTGTGGGGATGAGTGGGTTGATGGGCAGGGGTAGGAGTGGGTGGAAGTGCTAGAAGAGGAGTGGGTGGTTGGGCTGGGGGAGGCTGGGAGTTGTATTTGATGACGGTTATTGCTCTGGAAGTGTGTGAGTGAAGGGAATTGGCTTAGTTTTTTTCCTTATTATTTGTTTGTGGAATTGATTTATTAATTTAGGTTGATTTAGGATGAGTTATGTATTTAATCGCTACGCGTTAGCAAAACTTAATTTTTTTTTCCCTAGCGTAGTGTTTTCTAATTACATAGGCTTGATTTTTTGTTTATTTGATGAAATAAAACCTAAACTTTATAGAGTTGCTAGACGGAAGGACACTTTAACCCTCAATGAGATAAGTATAAGTGGGCAACTTCATATGTTTCCAATACTTAATGAATAGTTCTTCAATGTGATTAACAGGGGAAACCAATGACTCTGATAAATATTTAAAGGGTACTGCAAGTGGTTCCATCTTTCTTGTTCACACCAGATATTAAAAAAAGAAGTTAAGAAACCAAGTCTAGAAGTTGTATTTTTAAAATCTATAAAATATTATGGTACCTTCATTAATATTTACAGTAATTCAATTCGCAGAGTTGTTGACTGTCTCCCCCCATTTTGGTAGAAATTATCATAGGCAACGCAATAGCGCTGTTTAAGTAAAGATAAGGACAGGTAACAAGTTAGGACAGCATTAAAAGGCATGCAAAAGGTTAAATTCCTTTCTCTTAAAAGCATATAGTAATAATAATGATATAAAAGTTTGCTGACCAACTCATTTAATTCTTCCAGGATGAATTCTAGCAACTAAGCTTTTTTATAGCTTTATTATCATGCCTGCCTTCTTACGATATTTCTTTCGACGAAAAACTAAGAATATTGAAAAAAAGTTAGGCCTTAGAACCATGTCTCCCCCATGAGACCTCAAGATTTCTAGGCCTTTTCCCCATCCTTTCCCCCGTGATTTCTTAATATTTTCTATTTAACTCGCCAATTTGTGGCACTTTTTTTCCATGTCAAGCCCCAACGACATAAAATACATACGTAAACGAGTCTATTATACACACACACACACACACATATATATATATATGTATATACATATATATATATATATATATATATATATATATATATATATATATATATATATATATATATATATATATATATATATATATATATATATATATATATATATATATATATATATATATATATATATATATATGTATATACATATATATAAATTCTTATCTTTTCTTTAAGATAAATACTTTCTTCCAAAAAAATCCCTGAATTTTTGTTTCTTTCAGGCAATTTTATTGGCTGTATTGGCAGTAACAACAGCTAAGCCTTTCATATATGGCTACCCTAGTTTCCAACCATTGTCTTACCCGTACCTTAGGTATGCCGTATATCCATATGCTGCCTACCCATACAGTGCACCAGCGACAACAGTTGTTAAGTCAGCAGAGGTGAAATCTGTAGCAGCACCTTTCACCGTGCCTTTAGCCCCAGCATATACTGCAAGCCAGTATCATTCTCAAGATGAACTTGGGCAAGCTAGCTACGGGTATGCTCATCCGGGTCAATCCCACGCAGCAACAAGAGATGCATTTGGTAACGTCGTTGGAAGTTATGCATACATAAACCCAGATGGGAAAGAGGTTCGTGTCAACTACGTCGCTGATTCCAATGGGTTCCGTGTTGCTTCAAACGATCTTCCAGTTGCCCCAACAGCCCCAGAGTTTGAAGTATCTGCAGAACCAGTCCCTGTTGAAGATACACCAGAAGTCAAAGCTGCTAAGGCTGAACATTTCGCTGCTGTCGAAGCTGCTAAGGCACGTATCGTAGAAACAGAAGAAGAACAGACTTCAAACCGTCGAAAACGCTCAGTTGTCCTCACCTCACCAGTCCAATATATAAATCCATTCTCCTACAGGTACGCATACGCTGCACCAACAGTATATCGTAGTCCATTAGCTTATACAGCACAAGTTCCTTACACTTCTCCAGTTGCCTACGTAGCACCTACTGCTTACACCGCACCAGTTGCTTATGCTGCACCAACTACTTATACTGCTCCAGTTGCATATGCTGCACCGGCTCTTCCAGCGCAACCAGTCAGAGAAGCAACGCTAACAAAAACCGTTTTGAATCCAGGTCATGCTGTATCCTACAGGGTAGACTGAACTATTAATATTGCAAGAGCCTCCACCTAATTTATTCCTAAATTATTGAAACTGCCAAAAGAACTGATTGTTTTATACTTTGTTGTTTCTAAATAAATAATTGCAAAATTACCTTATGCCTTTGACTATTCATTCGAAAAGACAATCAAGTACAAAAAGAAAACCCGTCTTGAAATGCTGTTTGGTTAATTGCCTAATAATAAAAAAATTAACTTTTTAGATAAATGGTCGACTATATACCTTTTGGTATAAAAGATATGTCAGAAGTATATCAACTGAAATATTTTAGTTTTTCCTAAAAATGGTACTAAGCATTGCAATTGATTGAATTAAAAAAAAAGAAGAAAATAAAAAGACTCGTTTTACTTCTTCTTTTTTCGAAGGTATTACACTACAATGTGAATTTACAGTAGTTGAAGTTTCTAAGGCACATAACATCATCTTGGAAGGTAAATATACTCCGAGCCATCAAAAACGTTCTGTCTTCATATCCTTGTCAGTTCAGTATTTAAATCCCACCGCCAACATGCACCACCATCACTTTATCATAGCTCGGTAGCTTATAGAAATACTACACTAGCTAATTATGATTCTCCAGCTGTATATGCTTTACCAGCAGCACTCACTGAGACAGTTTTGAACCCAGGTCACACCGTACCATAGAGAGTAAATTGAACAACGCGGTATATTTTCAAGTTAGCAACTCATTTATTCTGAAATTGTTAAAACTAGGAACAGAACAATTTTTTTTTTTTTCAAATAAATTATGAAACTATGTATCTTGTGCTATTCATGTAGGCAACTATAATTTTTGCCATTGCAGTTGATTCTTATGACTTGCAACATTCAAGTACAACGTACTTCTCTCAAAGCTTTGGGAATCTAAAATATAGTTATATTGACTCAGGGGTGGATCCAGGATTTTTTTAGGGGGGGGGGGCGCAAAATAAGCTGATCCGATAAACTTGCGTTAGGAGCAAGTTTATCTAACGCAAACTTGCGTTAAATAATTAAGTAAATTACGCTACTTTGGACTACGTTAGGAGGGGGGAGCCCCCTCGCCCTCCCCCTGGATCCGCCACTGTAATTGACTTGGACGAAGTCCAAATTGAAATCAGGATAAGATAGTTAAATTAAAAAGTTGTATATCTTGTAGTAAAAAGATTTTTGCCTTTGGGTCACATATTTCACTTCAGGAAGAGTTCCAATACTTCAAATAGTACCTTCAATGGCATACACCATTTTTAAAATATACAAGAGAAAAATCTGATTTAGAAAAGTATTTGGAAGCTGATTGATTTTTGTTTCGCATCTTGCTTTTGTTGGACCCTTCAACGCTTACAAATCTGTGAAGCGATATTGTAAAAAACGGAGGAGTACAATAAAGAAGTAAATAAAAGAATCTTCAAGAAAATCGATTTAATTTCCTCATTTGATTTAAAATATGCAACAGGTCATAGGAAAAACCATCTAAATTTTGGGAGTTAGGAGCTGCGCTGCCTAAGTAAAGAACGAAGTTGGCACAATGTATTATTATTATTTTTTTCATATCAGGGCACTTCGTATCGAAGGAGTTGTCTTAGAAACTTCGAAAAGGGCTCATTCGATTAGAAATACAGCTAGTACCGTTTTTAATAGTCGAAAGTGATTGGAAGGCAACTAACACCCCTTCCACGCCAACCATTTCCCCAAACACATCCAATCAAAATTTTGAGATAGCCATTTTGTTCAGCGTAGTTCATTTCCAGATAGAAATTATGTTTTTGAGGAGGACAGTCCCCCACAGCCCTCAGGGCAAGGGTTTTAAGTAATGCCCTGGGGGCATATAAGAACGGTGTTGGCACAAAATATTATTTATAATTTTTTTCCTTTAGACCAGGGTATCGAAAAAGTTGTCGTAGAAACTTCGAAAAGGGCTCATTCAACTGGAAATTGGAGTGGCTTGTGCCCTTTTTTAAAGTCAAAAGTGATTGGAGGGCAGCTAACCCTCCAATCACGCCCACCTTTTCCCATTAGCCATTTTATTCAAGGTAGTTGAAAGTTCTGGAAATTAGGTCTTTGAGGATGACAACCCCCCCACATTCCTCAGGGCAAGGGTTGTAAGTTATGCCCTTGGGGCGATAAAGGTTCTTATTGAAAGCTCTGTGGTAGAAACTTCACAAAGGGTTTAATTGATTGGAAATTGAAATGGCTAGTGCCCCATTTAGTAGTCGAAAGTGATTGGAAAGCAACTAACACCCCTTCCACGCCCACCATTTCCCCAAACATATCCAAACAAAATTTTGAGATAGCTCTTTTGTTCAATGTAGTTGAAAATTCTGGAAACTATATCTTTGAGCAGGACACTCCCCCCACAGTCTTCAGGGTAAGGGTTATAAGTTATGCCCTGGGGGGCATATAAGGTTTTCATTGAAATCTTTGTCCTAGAAACTTGAAAAAAGGGCTTATTCGATTGGAAATGCAAAGGGATAGTCTAATTTTTAATAGT
This sequence comes from Artemia sp. Qi Xiang Cuo, assembly GCF_049724085.1. Lineage (NCBI taxonomy): Eukaryota > Metazoa > Arthropoda > Branchiopoda > Anostraca > Artemiidae > Artemia > Artemia sp. Qi Xiang Cuo. Next base: position 39,204,464 of record NC_142798.1, read on the forward strand.
CGAAAGTGGTTGGAGGGTAACTAAATCCCCTCTCACGCCCACCATTTATCCAAACACATCCAATCAAAATTTTGAGACAGCCATTTTGTTCAACGTAGTTGTAAGTTCTTGAAATTAGGTCTTTGAGGATGACAACCCTTCCCCTTCAGAGCCCTCAGGGCAAGGGTTACAAGTTATACCCTGGGGGAATATAAGGTTTTTATTGAAAGCTTTGTCTTAGAAACTTGAAAAAGGGTGCATTCGAATGGAAATTCAAAGGGCTAGTGCCCTTTTTAATAGTCGAAAGTAATTGGAGGACAACTAACCCCCCTCTTACGCCCACATTTTCCCCAAACACATCCAATCAAAATCTGTAGATAGGCATTTTGTTCAACGTAGTTGAAATTTTGGAAATTATGTCTTTAAGGATGACAACCCCCCACAGCCTTCAGGGCAAGGGTTTTAAGTTATGTCCTGGGGGCATATAAGGTTTTTTTTTTATAGAAAGTGTTGTCGTAGAAACTTCAAAAAGGGCTTATTTGATTGGAAACTGAAATGGCCAGTGCCCTTTTTAATAGTCGAAGGTAATTGGAGGGTAACTAATCCCCCCCTCTCGCCCACCTTTTCCCCAAGCACATTCAATAAAAATTTTGAGATAGCCATTTTTTTCTACGTAATTGAAAGTTCTGTAAATTATGTCTTTGTGGATGACAACCCCCCACAGCCCTCAGGGCAAGGGTTGTAAGTTACGCCCAGGGGCATATGAGGTTTTTATGGAGAGCTGCCGTAGAAACTTCAAAAAGGGCTCATTCGATTTGAAATTGAAACGGGTAAAGGCATTTTTAATAGTCGAAAGTGATTAAAGAGCAACTAACCCCCCTCTCACGCCCACCATTTTACCAAATACATCCAACTACCACAAATCACTATCGATAAGTAAATGAAACCAAAAACGAACATAAATTACAATAAGTAACTGAGTGAAAATCAAAACAAGCAGAAATTACCATGAGTAGGGCTCACAACCCCAATGCTTTCCTAGAGCCAGAACATAATTTGCACTTTACTGAAAAAAATATAAATGAATTTGAATTGGCAGTTTGTGAAATGTAATGTACAGATACCAATATTTGGTAATCAAAATGTTAATATTATTTGATTTATTAAAGTTATGAATGTAAAAACATTTATATTTTTTCAGTATAGTACAAATTATGCTCTGGCCTTGGAAAGGCATAGGGGCTTTGAGCCCTACTCATGTTAATTTTTGCTGGTTTTGAGTTTGACTCGGTTATTTATTGTAATTTCTGTTCGTTTTGGGTTTCATTTATTTATCGATGCTGATTTGTGGTAGTTTCACGCTTGGTAGATTATTTGATTTTATTTTTTGCTCATTTTTGGTTTAATGCGGTTCTTTACTTTTCTTTGAAAAACTTATTTTGTGGAAAAAGGTTTTTTTTAATTAATATAAAACAAGATCTGTTCTTAGTACGGTTTCAAAATAAGTAAAATTAACTAATTTTAAAGCTTTCCCTTAAAGCTTTCATCTAAAGTAAGTTTAGATGAAAATTGCTGTATGAAATTTAACAATGCTAGGCCTATTACCCCCTTCCCAGATAATTCCACCCAAAAGTAAAATTGATATCTCAAAATTTGATTCGATATTATACGGGTCAGGGAGAGCCGGATAGCAGAGAAGGAACCAACAGGAACGCCTTTAAAAAGGACGCAAGCACTTTCAATTTTCAATAGAATAATCCACCTCCCAATTTTCTGAAATGGTCCCTTTCATTTGATGTGGGCGGGAAATAAGTTTTTGACACTTTTCTGACCCTTTTTTTGGTCTCCGTTTGAGGGGAACCAACGCTTCTTTTTTATCTTCCTTCGGCATTGGGGTCCTCTCAGCCCAAAGTTTCATATAAATTTCAGGCCAATCGGAAAAATTCGGCACTATTTTAAGCCCCCTTGGATAGAGGAAAAACCGATTTCAAAGGCATCCTCCCCCACCAACACAATGACTCACCACTCCTCCTTCATAAAGTACAATTATACACTTTTCTTCGTTCTTTTTATTTGTCTTAAATTCCTTTTGGCTGTTCAATTTCATATTTAGTGAATATTTCCCAGGGGAAGTAAGACAGACCCTAAATTTAACATGTCCGATAATCACAAGTTCCCTATCACAAATTATGGGCATAAGCAAATTTCAACAATTCTACAGAAAGAAGGCAAACACCCCTAATTCCATTTCGATGAAAATTGCTCCTTCAAATTTAACATGTTCAATAGCCCTGCAGTAGAAATCTTTAACAGTCCTAAATTGTAAGACAAGACTTTTTGTAATTACCTCAAGGAAAATAGTCACAAATGTTAGTTTTTTCTGTCAACGGGGATTTATATCGATATAGCGGTTGCAGATAACCTGGAAAGGTGTTCCTCGAACATGAGTTTTAGTAGTTTTTTAAGCAACAAGACACCACACCGTAGAAAAGTGCCGATACGAACCAATTTGTTCCGAAAAAAAAAAAAAAAAAAAACAATTTGGCCCGGTAAAGAGAGAAGATCCCTTAAAAAGAAAAACGAAGATAACCAGACAGTTTGAGATAGCCCACAAGTCCCTAAACATATATAATAGCTACAGAAACTGACAATTATCCAGAGCATTTATACAGCAATACAAGCGTTTACAAAGTTGGTATACTTGCATACTAGCTATTAGGAGAAAGGTTCTAGGCGTTTACCCCTCCGGAAAATATACCCCCGAAAAATACCCCCCCCCCTGGAAAATAAGGCTTTCCAAATTTGTGAATTTTATTTGAGTTTTTTTTGCGTAGAGGGAAGGAATTTTGGTACTAGTGTATTATGCGCCACACACTCAAGTTTACGCTATGTAAAATTTGAGAACACACCGGTTTTTCGTTAGTTTCTTCGTTACTTTAGAAATAAATTTGCGCTATAGATTTGCACATTCGGGGGGGGGGGTAAGCATAGCGAGTCTACATACCATGTGTACTCTCTTCGAGTATTCTGCATACTGGACAGTTAGACAAATAATCTTTCTTTAAAGTCGAATATATGATTAAAAACCCAGTAAAATAACCTAAATTAAAAGTATAAGCGACATTAACGTTCGTTAGTAATCAAGCAGTTCGTGATAAACTATAAGTAAGGAATAATTTGATTCAATAGTAATTAGAACTCTATACAATGGAATTTTGATACAACCAGATATATCGAAAGAATCGGATCTTTATGCTGATTAAATTATAAAAAACAAGTTTTTCCAACTGAACACAAGGAGCAAAATTAAAACTTAAAACGAACATAAATTATTACCTATATTAGGGGATTCGCCCCCTAGTCAATACCTCGCCCTTTACGCTAAAGTTCGACTTTGGTTTGAATCACAAATCCCTGAATCAGAAAGGCCGTTTAATTACGCTCTTTTGAAAGTACTAAACAAAACTTTAGCGTAAAGAGCGAGGTATTGACTATGGGGTGAACCCCCTCATATACGTAATAACTTCTGTTCATTTTAAGTTCGATTTAATTTTACGCGTGGATATGTTACGGGTAATTGTCCCGGGTAAATCTTCGCCAGGATTGAATTGTCCAGAGGATATTTCTATGGGGAGGGGTATTTTTCCGCGGAGGTGAAGCGAGGTATCCTGGCGTTATTTAAAGAACGATCAGAAATAAAAGACAAGTTTTTTCAACTGAAAGTAAGGAGCAATATTAAAACTTAAAACAAAACAGAAATTATTAAGCCAATGAGGGGGGGTTGCCCCCTTTTCAACATCTCACTCTTTGTGCTAAAGTTTAAATTTTGTCCCAATTCTTTAAAAAACCTGTAGCTTGAAGAGCGAGGTGTTGAGGAGGGGGGCAACCGCCCTCATATATGTAATAATTTCTTTTCGTTTTAAGTTTTAATTTTTCTCTTTACTTTCAGTTGAAAAAACTTGTTTTATATTCTTTATTTAATGAACATAAGAGCCAAACAATTTTCTAAAGGCAATAGAGAAAGTATGTCAATTAAAGTAAAAGTATTTAAAAAGGAAAAAAAAAGAAAGAAGTAACAAAAAATACAGAAAGCAATAGCCTACTTACAAAAACTAAGATAGAAACTCCCAGCATTAAGTTCTGTTGAGGAATGCCGAAGCGTAAGACGGATATCATAGGCAGCGCAACAGCGCTGCCTAAGTAAAGAACGATGTTGGCACAATGTATTATTTTTTTTTTTCATACCAGGGCACTTCGTATCGAAGGAGTTGTCGCAGAAACTTCGAAAAGAGCACATTCGATTGGAAATTGAAATGGCTAGTGCCTTTTTTAATAGTCAAAAGTGATTGGAGGGCAACTAGCCCCCCCCCACACCTATCATTTCCCGAAAAACATACAATCAAAATTTTGAGATAGCCATTTTGTTCAGCGTAGTTGATTTCCAGATAGAAAATATATTTTTGAGAAGGAGACTCCCCCACAACCCTCAGGGCAAGGGTTTTAAGTTATACCCTGAGGGCATATAAGAACGATGTTTATACAATGTATTATTTTTTTTTTTTTTTTCCTTTAGAACGTGACACTTCGTATCGAAGAAGAACAAGATAAAAAAAAAAAAAAAAAAATTTAAAACTAAAAAACCAATTGAATTTTTCTGAAGAACTGGTTTAGCCTGCCTACCAGCCCAGTGGAAAAGGCAGGCAAGCCTAGCAGCCCCAACCCCAGGGGTGCAATTGGGGACCCCCCAGGTACAGTCTTTTTATTTTTCTGCCTGGTGCCTACACCTCTGCTTCGCTGTTATTAGAACCTTTTTTATAATTTATAATTGCTTGTGCCAGCCGGAAGATCCCTTGCCTTTTGCTGTTGGCTTGTAGCTTGATTAGCCTAGTTTGGATTTCATATTAGCCTTCATAATAGGTGACAACTCAAAAAAGAGCTATAGACCACCTAGTCACAGAGAGATGAGGTCAGACTGCTCCATCCCGTAGAGTAGATCTGAAGCTATTAATGAGAGGATTACGATGTTTACCTCACACATTAACACCCTTAAGAACAAGAAGAAGCTAATTGCAGATTCACTTAATGACCAAAACCTTAAATCTACTATGGCAGAAGTTGTCAGTGAGGCACTGTCTAATGAGGTTGGTTCTTTGGTTGAGGCATCTGTTAAAAAAACTTGCCTCTAGTCATCTGCCTGCTGATTTTGATGCTAACAACATGGAAATTATTAAACAAGAGGTATATAATAGTCTAAAAATAGATTTTGATGTGCTTGTGGAAAAATCACTAAAACAATATGATTTGAGGATGTCAAAGCTTAAATCATCTCTTCATTTGCTTGACTCAGGTTTGTCAGAGCTGCAAAAATCTCTGAAGCCAATTCAACTCAATGTGGATCGTCCGAAAGATCAGTTTAACGAAATGAAAATTTCAAATCAGCTGATCCTATTCGGTTTCAAAGAAGACCCTCATCCAGAAGCTTCTGAAAGCAAATTTCTAGCATTTTGCAGTACTAGATTTCCTGGTATTCCTTTGACTAAGAATGCCATAGTTTCTGTTAGAAGGATTGGAAAACAAGGCTCAGGTTTGAAATCTCGCCAACTTGTTGTTGAATTTTGTAGTCCAAGAATGCAACAGTTTATTCTTAGAGAAAAGAAAAGTTTACTAGGTAGTGGTGTCTTTATTTCTGAGTCACTTACAAAGCCTAGACTTCAGCTACTTAATTAAGCTAAATCAAAGCTTGGGAAGAGCTCTAAATGGTCTAGTGGAGGAGAAATACTTACCCAGGTTTTTGATGTTCAAGTGATTACTGTTAAAGAGACATCTCAAGTTGATGCTCTCCGTCAGTCAACTACAGCCCATCCAAGCGCCTCCCTGGACTGAAATAAACTATTTTCCCCCTTTTAGCTCTGTTGTTTTTTTTTGGTTTTTTTTAACCCTTTATGATATAATGGTTTTACTTATGCTTGCATTTATGTTGTTTTAAATTATTTTTTTAAATTAATTACATAAACCATTGATAACTCTTTACTCTGGTTGCTTATTTATTGTTTTGCCTTTTTCTTTATTTTGTTTTTGCATTTGTCCTTGTAATTGTTTGTTATTTTTTAATTTTTTTTTGCTTTGTAGCTTGTTATTGTTCTTTGTCTTGTAGGCTTTTTTTTCTTCTCTTTCTTTTCTATTTTGACTACAAGTTTCACCTTTTTAGTTTCAATTTACCCTCTGCTATTTCAGCCTGTTTGTTTGATATCTTGTTCATTTGTGAAGATATTGTGTGCGTTTGTTATGTGTGGTAAATCTGGCTGATTTTTCTTTTCTTTTGAATTCTTCTATTCTTAAATCAGTTATCTTTGAGCAACCAAGTAGCGCTGGCAAACAAGAGGCCCACACACTTGACCCTCTTCTTGAATCTATGGTTAATTCTAGTTGCAATTATCATACTACTATTGAATTTTGTGATAAAATCATGCCTTCTCTCTCATTAAATAGTTGCTTTAATGTATTTTGCTTGAATGTACGTGGGATACGAGCTAAGTGGGATAGTCTGAAATCATATTTGTGGTCTGATAATTCTTGCCCTTTTGATGTAATTGGTTTAACAGAAACATGGTTTTCTGATAGTGAAAATTTAACAGCCTATGATACGCATGGTTATACTGCTATTCACGTCCCTAGAATGGTAACAAAGTGTTCAGGGGGCATTGCTTTATTTATAAAATCTGATATTAAATTTAGTAGACAGTATTACCCTGAATACTTGTTTACTTCAGTAGTATTTAATAGTAGGACAATTTAATCTCTTTTCATTGATCTGAAAAACCATTTAGCATGTGACACTGTTTGCTTATTTTAAAAGCCCCCTCCTTTCCCAACACATCTGTTCTATGATTTGCTTGATCAGCTTTCAGGTGCGGGAAATTTCTCTAAAAAACGTATTTGTGTTTTGGGAGATTTTAATTGTAATATGTTAAATGTTGGATTAAGTGATGAATGTGACCATCTCTTTGATGTGCTTTCTTCTTTTCGGCTACTTCCTTCAATTTTTTTTCCTTCTCGTGTTGATCCTACAAGAAATTCTGCCACTTTGATAGATAATATTTTCATTTCTCATTCTCCAAATTTGAATTTTACTTCTGGTCTTGTTTTCACTGATCTGTCTGATCACTTCCCTATTTATCTATCACTTTTTGTACCTAAAACTGAGATTGCTGTGAATAAGCAAGGTGAATCTTCTTTTAGAACTTTTACAGATAAAGAAATTTCTAATTTAACTCTTAGTCTTCAGAGTAATGATTGGTCTAGTGTTCTTGAAGCTAATGATGTTGAATGTGCAACAAGATTATTTGTGTGTCGTATGGGAGCTCTGTTGGATAATCATTTTCCTCTTAGGAAGAGGCAAGGGCATTCTATACCCAAATGCCCATGGATGTCCATAGGTCGGATTAATGCTACACATATGAAGGCGTCTCTGTTCAAAGTTACATGTTAAAGTAAAACAAAGGATGATCTTTTGAAGTATAAACATTATAAAAATGTACTTACGACTTCAGTACGTGCAGCCAAAAAGCTCTATTTTTCGCGTCGAATTGATGAGTGTAAGGGGAACTTGTGAAAGGTTTGGAATGTAGTTAATGAAGCTATTTCTCGCAAGAAACTCAAACAGTCCCCCCCATGTCATTACAGGAATACTGATGGATCTATTGTGGATAAAAATTCTTCAGGAAATGCCTTCAATTCGTATTTCACCAGTCTTCCTTCAGTTCCCATTCAACCCAAGAGTAGGGTAAGTAGTTTTCCCAGAGCAGAAAAGTCATTTTTTCTTGCTCTAGGCAGTGATACTGAGATTTATAGTATTATTTCCCAGCTTCCAAGTAGCCGTTCAGTTGATGGTTTTGGTTTGAGCAATAATGTTCTTAAAAAAATTGGTCAGTTTGTTTCTAACCCCATCTCACACATAACTAACCTCTCTTTTTCTTCTGGTGTTTTCTCTCATTTATTTAAAGTTGCTAATGTTTTACCTCTGCATAAAGAAGGTGATTCATCTCTAATTTCAAATTATAGACCCATTTCTCTTCTTCCTGTCATCTCTAAGGTTGTTGAAAGAGTAGTGTATTGTAGACTCTCTTCATTTGTTTTTAGTACTAACACGACTGCAGGAAATTCTCTCAGTATTCTATCAGTATGGTTTTCGTCCCACTTTCTCTACCTCGTATGCACTCTCAGGTGCAACAGAGTTTGTGCGTGTTAATCTGGACAAGGGCTTGTGTGTTTTGGGTCTATTTCTTGACTTTTCAAAGGCCTTTGATATGGTTGACCACTCTGTTCTTTTGTCTAAACTTTCTTTATTTGGAGTACATTGAGTCCCACTAGAATGGTTAAGGTCTTATTTGTCAGGAAGATCACAGTATGTTTCGGTTAATGGTAATTCTTCCACTACTTTACCTATATTGAAGGGTGTCTCACAGGGCTCTGTCCTTGGACCACTTTTGTTTTTAATTTACATTAATGATCTCGTTGATGGTCTTCATCTTCTTGTGCACCCTATTCTTTTTGCTGACAACAGTAACTTTTTCATTACTGCAGTAGATCTGCCATCTACCAATTCCCTAGTTCAAGGTCTTCTTGATAAAGTAAAAGATTGGTGCTGGTAAAATTGTACGACTCTCATTAGCCAAAACTGTGTCATTGTATGCTTCAGGACCTCTTATCGTACGAAAGACGTACGGGAGCCAATCATCCTGACTTATGGGAATGATGTTATACCGCAAGCTGCTATGGTGAAATTTCTTGGTGTGTATCTTGACTGTTTTCTCTCTTTTAAGCCTCATATAACTCACACCCGTTCCCTCATCTTCCACCAGTCTTCAATGTTGCACCGGGTTAACTCATTTCTTCCCCAAGATGTCATGCTTTCTCTTTATTATGCTTTTATTTTTCCTTACCTTTCTTATTGCTGCTCTGTCTGGGGTAATACTAATAAATATCTTCTCTGCTCACTTCAAAGAGCCCAAAATAGGGCAGTGAAGGCTACTTTTCTTTTCCCTCGGCTTTACCCTTCCTCTGATCTTTATAATTATACTGGAATAGCTCTGCTGGATCGTATTGTGATTAAAAGTAATCTTTATTTAGCGCATTCTGCTTTTCTAGGTATACTTCCACGGCCTCTACAGCAATTTTTTTCACGGACAGGCTCAGGTAGGTACTCTACTTTTTAATGTAGTTCTTCTCTTAGATTTATTTTGCCCAAACGTTCATCTACAGCAGCCCAGAGGTCTCCTGTTTATAAATCAATTCAATTATGGAATTCAATCTCACCGGATGTCTCGTTATTTCTGTCTGCAAAGGCAGTTATTCGTCGTGTATTTCCAGTTTAGTAATTTCTCTCTCCTTCGTTTATTTTCCCTGTTTTCTCTTTTCCTAGTGTTTCTCCTTTTGTGTTTTTACCTTATATATCGTTATTATTATTATTTTTTTTTTAATGTATGTTAGTGTTCATTATCTTTAATCTTTATTTCATATATATTGTTTGATTTAGAGTTATATTTATGTTTTTTTCAGTACTTTATTATTGTGTTGTAAGGCCCACAACAAGCCAAGCTTCTTGGGCCAAATAATTTTTCTTTACGTTTGTAATACAGTTTAGTATTAATAAAATGATTGATTGATTGATTGATTGAAGAAGTTATCGCAGAAACTTCGAAAAGGGCTCATTCAATTGGAAATTGGAGTGGCTTGTGCCCTTTTTCGGAGTCGAAAGTGATTGGAAGGCAACTAACACCCCTTCCACGCCCCCCATTTCCCGAAACACATCCAATAAAAATTTAGAGATAACCATTTTGTTCAGCGTAGTTGATTTCAAGGTAGAAATTATGTTTTTGATGAGACCCCCACAGCATTCAGGGCAAGGGTTGTATGTTATGCCCTGGGGGATTATAAGGGTTTTATAGAAGGCGTTGTCGTAGAAACTTAAAAAAAGGCCCGTTCGATTGGAAATTAAAAGGGCTAGTGCCCTTTTTAATAGTCGAAAGTGATTGGAGGGCAACTAACCCCCTCCCACGTCCACATTTTCCCCAAACACATCAAATCAAAATTTCGAGATAGCCTTTTTGTTCAACGTATTTTTAAGTTCTGGAAATTAGGTCTTTGAGGAAGACAAACCCCCAACAGCCCTCAAGGCAAGGATTGTATGTTATGACCTGGGGACATATAAGGTTTTTATAAAAAGTCTTGTCGCAGAAACTTCAAAAAGGGTTCAGTCGATTAAATATTAAAATGGCTAGTGCCCTTTTTAGTTATCGAAAATGACTGTTAAGCCACTAACAACTTATCAAGATCCATTATTTTTCGAAACACGTGCAATCAAAATTTTGGATAGCCATTTTGTTCCACCCAGTTTAAAGTACAGGAAATTATACATTTGATTAGGACACTCCCCCCAAAGTCTTCAGGGTAAGGGTTATAAGTTATGCCCTGAGGGCACATAAGGTTTTCATTGAAAGCTTTGTCCTAGAAACTTGTAAAGAGCTCATTCGATTGGAAATTCAAAGGGATAGTGTCATTTTTAATAGTCGAAAGTGATTGGAGGGCAACTAACCCCCCTCTCACGCCCACCATTAATCCAAATGCTTCCGATTAAAATTTTGAGCCTGCCGCTTTATTCAACGTAGTTGTAAGTTCTGTAAATTAGGTCTTTGAGGATGACAACCCCTCCCACTCAGAGCCCTCAGGGCAAGGGTTACAAGTTATACCCTGGGGGAATATAAGGTTTTTTATTGAAAGCTTTGTCGTAGAAACTTGAAAAAAGGTGCATTCGATTGGAAATTCGAAGGTCTAGTGCCCTTTTTAATACTCGAAAGTGATTGGACGACAACTGACCCCCCTCTCACGCCCACCTTTTCCACAAACACATCCAATCAAAATTTTTAGATAGCCATTTTGTTCAGCGTAGTTGATTTCTAGATAGAAATTATGTTTTTAAGGAGGAAACTCCCCCACAGCCCTCAGGGCAAGGGTTGTAAGTTATGCCCTGGGGGCATATAAGGTTTTTATAGAAAGCGATCTCGTAGAAACTTCAAAAAGGGCTCATTTGATTGGAAAATGAAATGGCTAGTGCCCTTTTAAAAGCGATTGGAAGGGAACTAACACCCCTTCCACGTCCACCATTTCCCCAAACAAATCCAATCAAAATTTTGAGATAGCCATTTTGTTCCACAAAGTTCAAAATTCAGGAAATTATACCTTTGAGCAGGACATTAAGTTATGCCCTGGGGGCATATAAGTATTTATTGAAATCTTTGTCGTAGACACTTGAAAGAGATCTTTCGATTGGAAATTCAAAGGGCTAGTGCCCTTTTTAATAGTCGAAAGTGATTTGAGGGCAACTAACCCCCTCTCACGCCCACCTTTTCCCAAAACACATCCATTCAAAAAAATTTTATACCCATTTTATTCAACGTACGGTAGTTGAAAGCTTTGGAAATTAGGTCTTTAAGGATGACAACCCCTCTCCCCACAACCCTCAGGGCAAGGGTTGTAAGTTATGCCCTAGAGGCATGTATGGTTTTTATAGAAAGTGATGTAAAAACATCAAAAAGGGCTCATTCAATTGGAAATTGAAGGTGCTAGTGCCCTTTTATTAGTCGAAAGTGATTGAAGGGCAACTAACCCCCCTCTTACGCCCACCTTTTCCCCAAACACATCCAATCGAAATTTTGAGATAACCATTGTGTTCAACGTAGTAGAAAGTTCTGGAAATTCGGTCCTTGATGGTGACAACCCCCCCCAGCCCTCAGGGCAAGGGTTGTAAGTTATCCCCTGGGGGCATATAAGGTTTTTGTTGAAAGTGTTGTTGTAGAAACTTCAAAATGGCTCATTTGATTGGAAATTGAAAGGGCTATTGCATATAAAGTTCTTATGGCTAAAGCAGGCTAAAGCATAAAGGGCTAAAGTATATAAAGTTCTTATGGAAAGAAAAGAAGCCAGATGCCTTCCAACCACTTATATCCCTTAAAAAAAAAAAAAAAAATAAAAAACCATTAATTTTTCATCAAATGAGCCCCTTTAAAGTTGCCATGACTCGTAACTTTGCTGTGTCATAGTAATTGCGGGTACTTTGGTCGTGTGAACTCTAGAAAAGGCTAATTGGATTGGAAGTGTATAGTTCTAGTTCCCTTCTAAGAGTCAAAAGTGGTTGAGGGCAGCTAGTCCTCCCCTCTAACATCCTCTTTACCCCAAACGCATCCTATTGAAATTTTGAAATAGCCATTTTGATAACAATAGACGAAAGAGCATATGAGAACGTCTCAAGAGTGAACACAACTCCCAAGAGCTTAGAGGCAAGGGTTTTAAGTTATGCCCTGGGGCATATAAGGTTTTATGAAACGGGTGGTCGTATAAACTTCGGATCAAAGGGGGCTTATTTGATTAGAAACCGGAAAAAAGATTGTTTTTAATAGTTGAAAGTGATGGTAGAGCGACTAACCCTTTTCCCAAACACATCCAATCAAAATTTTGAGATAGCCATTTTGTTTAACGTAGTTGAAAGTTCTGGAAATTATGTCTTAGAGGATGACAACCATCCTCACAGCCTTTAGGGTAAGGGTTGTAATTTATGCCCTGGTGGCATGAATTGGAAATCGAAAGGCCTAGTGCCCTTTTTAATAGTCGAAAGTGATTGGAAGGCTTGAAATTTTTATAGTAAAGATCGATGTGGGTATAACGTATGATTTTGTTGTTGTTGTTTAGACCAGGGCACTTCATATCGAAGGAATTGTCGTAGGAACTTCGAAAAGGGCTCATTTGATTGAAAATAGAAAGGGCTGATGCCCTTTTTAATAGTCAAAAGTGATTGGAGGGCAACTAATCCCCCTTCCATGCCCACCCTCCCATTTGCCTCTATGTTTAAAAACTAATTAAAATGCACTGTGTTAATGCTAATTCCCAATAAGGCATCTCAGCAGTATCCCAAGAACGACTGAGGTTATTATGTTCAAACTTTCAGGGCTACCTCTGCTCTTAAAATTTAACCAAGTCAAAATAGCTTAAGTGTATCCAACCTATCAAAGAAAGTAAGCAGATTCTTTGCGAATGGTATATGTTTACAAACTAAATGTTGCCTTAAGATTAAATAAAAATGCACTGTGTTAATGCTAATTCCCAATAAGGCATCTCAGCAGTATCCCAAGAATGACAGTAGTATCTATATAGGGAATCCGAAAAATAAATGAAAAAATACATGGAATTACAAACGAAAAGGGACAAGAAAACCCACGTCTGAGACACTACAGTTACACATGGACATCGCAAAAAAAAGCTGGCAAGGTATAAAGTGGCCAAGCATGTTTTGAAGCTATAGTCAATGTTTTATAAGATAATTAGACTGGTTTTTGAGGCAACATCAGTTTTTCTAGGAGCCAATCAGAGACAGCGGAGGTTGCTCAATATACGATAACTTGATTGGTGATTGGATTCGAATAAAAGGAATGGTTTTCATTACAATTCATATTAGTAAGAGAATTGAATTCAGAGAGAATAGTTTATTTGAGAGGATATTAGTAGAGAAAATGAGTGGTGCATTTACGTTATTGGAGATTGATCCTGGAGCCGGCAGCAGCAACGATATACTAGTACCCAATGTGGCTATGGAAATAACCAGAGGGTGTTGACTATACCTTGAATGGGACGATATGTATGCTAGATACGTGATATCATTAAGGAAATTTAAGCAGGAGGAGCAACTATGTTTTTCTGCGAAACTGAATATTGTGCATATAAATAGCATATAATTCGGGCAGCATTAGATGTGCTAGTGAATTATATTGATGAGAACAAAATGCATCAGTGAATATTATTGTTGTAATTATGCTCAATAAAATTGTTTCTAAATCAAAGGTATTTTTCTTTCTATAGTAGACTAGCGTATATTTTTTAGAGTAGAAAAATTTTGGTTAGTCTGTAATTGGTTGTGAGATTGTTAGGACTCTAAAAAATGGGTAAATTTGAAAAAGATAGAATCTTGGAAAATCTAGTGTTTATGGAAAAACGTTTGATTCTAGTTGATGATTTTCCAAAGCTGTCTATTCAAAGGAAGATATTTTCTCGGGGAATGCTTGTCGATATAATGAAAGCTGATTCTTCGTCATTAGACTATTGTATGAAGCTTCTACGTCGTGGTCCAAATGCATTTACACAATTTACTGATATATTGATCACGACACGGCAAAATGATATTGTGGATATGCTTTTAAAAATTAGTTTAGAAACTTAGGACTTTTTTTTTCATGAGAACGATGGCGTTTAAGGATGATTTCCTCCTCTCTCTCTATCTAAATTTTTTGTGGTTGGTAGCTCAGTTTCATTGTGGCAGTGAGAGTGTCAACCCATGAAAAAATGTTCAGTACATACCCGCTATGCATGTGTAAAGTATTTAACATCAATTCGAGAAGCTTTTCCGGGTATCTCATTTCGTAGTTAGTTGGGGATTTATGTGTCAACGAGACCGATCCAGGGGGGAGCTCTTGGGACTAAAGCTAGTCGTGGGAAAGTGGTCGGTCCCAGGTCTGGAACTTCCGTTCCAGGAAAATTACATTCTCCGTTCATTTCTAAAGGGAGTCCATCTCTCGCCTTCATCGTAGTTAGTGGTTCTTGTGCTACCTTATTTTCTCTATGTGTATTGTCACGTTATTTAATAAAGACTATGTACCAACATTTATCGTCTATCTTTGGAATTTACGTAAACCATTACATCTGCCAATTATAAAAGGGCATACAGAAAGAACTAAAAATAGGTTTACAGAGTGCTGACAGCAGAATTTTACAGAGTGGTGGCAGCGGTGGGATTAGTGGAGCATATATCACTAGGGGAAAACCTCCAAGTGACACTTGAGTGACCGTTATATGTACTTACGACATCTAACGCTAAATACTGGCAACATATTTAAGAGCTATGTCGCCCGCTACCAAAATTAATTGTGATATTTAGCCGCAAATATTACAAAAGACTGATGAAAAGACATCGAAATGTTACGAGGTATTGAACCTTTTTCTATTCAAAGCCCCTTCTTGAGAAACATTTTCTTTTAAATGAACATTTTTAAATAGGCTGTTACACAATGCCTAATATGGATTTCCTCGCGATAGCTTCTACCTACTAATTCCAATTTCTACAACTGAAAGTCTCCGGTTGATTTCTACCTTCACTTAGCCATTTTACGTTTGGTGTTTTTTTTTTTACCTGATTTTATTAAGTCAACGTGTGATCTACATTTGACAGTTTCCAAACAAAATTTTACATTGTGAATTCGATAATCGAAAATTAATTCTCAATTGTGACTCCATTTGACGCTAGTGATTTAATTGAGACCAACTGCAATTAGATATAAGACAAACGACCTTTCGTAAGTGATTTACCACGACTAAACAACCCAGTAAATTTTATTAGACCCTTGTTGTTAGTAGTGAAGTTTATTGCCCGAAATCTAGCGTCCGTAATTAAAGAATTGTGTTTAAAACCAACATTTAAATTTTTAGAGTAATTGCTTTTTCAAATTTTGATCTCAATATGTCAGTTTTTATTCCTATACTTGATCCTGTGGAAATTGGATATAACAAAAAGGTTGCTTTTGATTTTGTAAGACAGTGAAGGATAAATGTCATAGTTCCACCTCTTTTATTTGACTCAAATGATCCTGATTTCGATCAAGATGAACTTTATGATTACCTTCAAAAGATCAAGACATGGGTCCCAACAAACCCTCCAACTCCCCTGAGCACCACCCCAATTAATCCTCCAATAGAACAGCCTCAACAGTCCCAAGTAATAGGATCGCTAATTGACCCTTTTTTTAGTAATAACGCCACTCACAAAGTCAGAAAGTGGAAAAATAATTAAGTTTGTTACAAAATTTGTTACAAAGTTACAAAAATTGAGTTTGTTGCAAAGTAAAAAAAAAAAAAAAAAAAAAAAAAAAAAAATTCAGTTGTTGTTAAATTGGTCTGATTCAAAAGCTTTGCGCCATTTTTGGCCCATGGTTTGTTTCGCTCCTTTTTTGGGAATCTGGATCCCACGATTATAAATTTGTCAAGTTTAAAAGGTGGATTACTTGTAGTATATACCCCAGGCAAAATAGTAGGCAAAATGGTTGCAGAGTTTGTAGGCGTGGCTCAATTTAAGGATGAAAGGGTATATCTATTCTATAGAAGGATGCAAAAATTAGGAAGGTCATTTAGGGTGTCCTTAGAAGCCAGGGATGATGGTGTAGTTCTTGGAAGATTTGCTCTAAATTTATTCAAGGAGTGGATCAGACCGTCCTACAAACGGTATTTGTTAGAGAACAGTGCAGAATTTTTTTTGTTTAGGTGATGCGTATAAGGTTGCAATACAATATGAACAGATAGAACAGATAGTGGGGAAAGGAGACACGTCTTCTTTTTCCGAGGAATTTCTTTCTGCGCTGACGAGGGTGAAATTTGGACTCAATGATAATGAGAAGGCACTGCGAGATGGTACTGATTCCTCGCAGGGCGGTTTGGCTACCCAGGAAAAGGGAGCTGGTTTTGAGGTCCCGTGGGATGGTAATGATGCCTCACGGGATGGTTTTTTTTGTTGCACTGCGAGATGGTACTGATTCCTCGCAGGGCGGTTTGGCTACCCAGGAAAAGGGAGCTGGTTTTGAAGTCCCGTGGGATGGTACTGATGCCTCACGGGATGGTTTTTTTTGTTGCACTGAGAGATGGTACAGAATCCTCGCAGGGAGGTTAGGCTACCCAGGAAAAGGGAGCTTGTTTTAAGTTCCCGTGGGATGTTACTGATGCCTCACGTGATGGTTTTTTTTGTTGAACTGAGAGATGGTAGTGATTACTCTCAGGGTGTTTTGGCTACCCAGGAAATGGGAGCTGGTTTTAAGTTCACGTGTGTTTTTTATGATGCCTCACGGGATACTTTTTTTTTTGTTTCACTGCGAGATGTTACTGATGCCTCGCAGGGCGGTTTGGCTACCCAGGGAGATAGAGCTGGTTGTAATATCTCGCGAGATGAGGTTGATGCCTCACGGGATGGTTTTAATGCGTAGCGCTAATAGTTATGTAGAGATATCAACAGTAGTACTGCCATTTGTCGAACCACAAGTTGTAGAGAAAAACCAAATAGGTCTAAACCGAGGCGTTCCGTAGCAATAAAACCCCGAAGATTTTATTGGGAATAATATCTTAACGTCATTGCAGCATGGTATGATTTTTAGAGTTTCTGCAATTTCATTTATTTGTCGCTGGTATTTTCAGGATTAATTAGCCTTTCCCGGTCATTCCTTTTGCCCTAATTCAAAGTTTATACATAATCCCAACTTTCCTTGTTCTCATCAAATTCAGGAGTATGGGGAACAAATCTATTTTAAAGTATACAAAGAAAAATGAAGTGTTAAAATATCCAGTTTCCGACTACGGTTGTTAGTGTGGTTCGTTTATACTATGTAAGTTTTTACTTATGCAAGTATTGTGTAGTGTTTATATTATATAATTGTTTACTAGTTTATGCTGTAGAATGTTAGTAGGCGAGAAGTGAATAATTTGGGAAGGGACTGTTTTGAATTCAATTAAAGTTTGGGGGTTTAATGAGAAGCCAAATTTGAGAAATTTAACTTAAAACAGGGGGGAGAATCTGTAAAGTATTTAACATCAATTCGAGAAGCTTTTCCGGGTATCTCATTTCGTAGTTAGTTGGGGATTTATGTGTCAACGAGAGCGGTCCAGGGGGGAGCTCTTGGGACTAAAGCTAGTCGTGGGAAAGTGGTCGGTCCCAGGCCTGGAACTTCCGTTCCAGGAAAATTACATTCTCCGCTCATTTCTAAAGGCAGTCCATCTCTCGCCTTCGTCGTAGTTAGTTGTTCGTGTGCTACCTTATTTTCTCTATGTGTATTCTCACGTTATTTAATAAAGACCATGTACCAACGTTTATCGTCTATCTTTGGAATTTACGTAAACCATCACATCTGCCAATTATAAAAGGGCATATAGAAAGAATTAAAAAGAGGTTTACAGAGTGGTGACAGCAGAACTTTACACATGTACACACTGGGCAGCTGGGCAACGTGTGAAAATTGCACAATGATTGATGAGTATGATGAAAAGTGTAGATTATGCAACCCGTGTAAAATGCATAGAGGATATGCTGTACAAATTAAAGATTGTAATTCCTGTCTTGAAGAGGTGTTTGACTCTCATCCTAGAGGCCACCTATTCTCCAATTGCCACTATGATAAATGTAATCAGTGGGAGAATACATATCCCGGTATGATTGGAAAGAATCATAAGCGTGAATTTAGTTTATTGCTACGAGATTGGTATCGTCGTGGTTTTAAATTGTTCTGGGAGGAGGAGCCGGGTCAACGATTCAACTGTTGGAACAACAAAAGAATATGGTTTCTACGTCATCGTTGTGAAGACAATAGCTACTATGATTATAAGCCCACTGATTTTTATTTGGCTGTGACGGAGTGTGATTCGACACTTGAGGACACTGTTTGTGATATTGCTTCAAATAAGTAAATTGAAACACGTGAATTCTATAGAATGAATGAGAATAGTATCATTGACTATACAAAGAGATATGACAAGAGTGAAGTTACACTCTACTGTAGAAAATGTGACCCTGACATTGCAGTACATCAGGATCAGTATACTGTGAATTCGGATAATCTACCTGCACTAGTTGTTGTCGACAAATACCTATATCTAGTAGAAGAGGAAATTTAAAGAGTAGAAAAGTCGTTTTTTATAATTCATATACATTTTTTCATTTATTAATAAACAATTTCAAAAAAATTTTTAGAACAATTTATTAGTATGGCACAAAAATCAATATTAAATAAACTTTTAAGTATATTTTCCACTAGAAAGTCGTTCAATCGAGGTAAGTTAACGTAGATGTCGAGAAACTGCTTGTAGGTATAGCCACGACATCTGAACATGAAAAAGAGTAGTGCATGAAAGCCACATGTCTTAGTCGTTAAATCCTGTACTCTTCCTTGATTTTGAATAATAGTTTTCCCACTGCTCTCAATAAAGTTGCTGATGTATGGAGTGTAGAATTTATATGATAGGCCAAGAGGATCAAAAACTTCAATATTCTTCGCTGTTTGAAGGATGCATAGCCAATGGCCTGTCTTCGAATTCGATGGACTGCTATTAACCATGATTAAAGTATTGTTAACACTTGGAATTTTTTCAATTAAGTCCGATGGTACACAATAGGACTTTTACTGGGACATGTTTGGATCCATACTAAATACGTTGATTATTTGGTTTGTGTTTATGGTGCTATGTCTAGTAGAACACTGCCGTCAGGTGCGATTTCCCAATAGGTTTCAAATTGACTCAGTGATATTAGCGTGATGCTCTCAGTCAGAGCACCGGTAAATATACACTCTAAACTTACATTCCCTGTTCGTACTATGCTCATATCCTAAGTCCCCGACAAGTCCAAAACAATTACCCCAAGATTTTTTGAAAACATTGAATCGGTTATTCCATTTTAAAATAGTTGAGAGTCATGATCTATGGATTGCATGGTCAACTCGTAGCGAGTTCTATAGGATTTTTTGTCAAATGATAGAGTGTATAGTGGAATACCATTCACCTTGCACACAAGGCTAGATAGATCAAAAAAATTGAAATCATGGGGGGATTCAGTCCAAGATCCAACGGCACTGCCACTCTTCACAAAGGCTAAAGCCAATTTTGATGGGATTGCTCCATTGATAAATAATGAATCGTTACAATTACGAGAGCTAGTGGCAATGTGACGTTGATCGGTGATCCTATGGTGGACAAGAAGTTTAATGTTGTTGCTATTGGCTCTTAGCTTTTCCACTGCCAATGAAATAGAGCCCATAACTTTTTGTTGTCGGACGTGGATAATTGCCGATGTGATAATGACATTTGCATCGGGTGCTGCAGGAAGTGTTTTTCTCAAAATGAAATTTGATGGGGCCAGCTCTAACTTCATGTCAATCTTGACATTGGGGGATAGCCATTGGGATATATTGAATATCTCATGATTTAATTTTCCAACCAGATGATATTCCTGGCTCACTGCAGTAGTCAACTCGCCGTCAGTATCAACACCTGATCGATATTCATAGCCCAATGATTGTCCTCTCAACTCCTTGTATGCCTTTGGTGTCATCATCATAAATTGTATGTAGCTTGCATAGTTGGATAAATTATTGCTAGTGCTCACCAATGTTCAATTAATAAATACTTTAATTTGTTTGAACAGATTGTGCAGAATACAGTTTTCATAGGAGAGACCTTCACCAGCAGTTGGAGTTGTATTATCTGACTTTTTCTTCACCACAACATTTAAATCAATAAATGTTGATGCCAAATCAATGAAATAGTCTTCATTGGAAAATATTTGAAAGTGTATATTTTCCAAGAGGGGTTGTTGGGGGGTGGAATTGTTCATAATAGCCGTACTTGACACTGACATCAACATTTTCTGCATTGAATAGATTCAATGAGGAACTGATTGATGGATATGTTTCCTTGTGGGGGAGATGTCATCTTAAGAGAAGAAATCCTTCTTTGATCTAACATTCTTTTTCTTATTCTTCTTATTGGTCTTCCTTGTTTTATTCCTCAAAGTCCTTGTTGATGTCATTTGCTTCCCGCCTGGGTGAAGACTGATGAGTGAATGATATGAACGCATCCTTTGCAATCCCTCCTCATCTTGCCGAGATTTTAGTTGCTCCCAAACGTCTCTTGCTGAAGATCTAATATTTTCCTTAACACTCTCCTTGAAATTCTTGCCGGACCCCCAGTCCTGTAGCGTTGAGGCAGCAAAATTTGACGCAGCAGGTACAAGATATTTTCTGGCAAGGGGTAGTGCAGAACGAAATAGCCTAGCAAACCAGCTACCAAGACAATAGCCAGACATTGTAGTACGTCCCTTGTAGCAGCCCCAACGATTACTTTTTTCATAAAGACTCGAAGCACCGGCAGAGCAGTTTAGAACGGAAGTAAAGAATGAAATTACCCGATTGTTCAATTTAGTCGATTCTGGAGTCGCTTTCAACTGTCCAAAAATTACATATAATCACTGCTATAAGTTTTGTTATAAATAGAGGTTCGCTCAATTCACTTCTTTGTATAAACTGATAGGGTTTCAAATACGAATTATTTACAAGAACATACTGAAGATGCTGTATATTATAGTGAAAAACAAGTTCGTGAGATGTTTCTTGTTCAAGAACACGTAGGAGGGAGACATTTGAATTACCAACTCTCCATGTTTCCACAAAGGATGCATAGAGAAATATGCAAGAGTCCGTGGCAAAACCAGGTGGATAATCAGCAAAAATAACTTGATCCATCCCGTAAACGGTGCCAGCATTTTCCTCATTGATCAAATTCTGTTTAAATCAAAGAACGTCTTTCAGATTATCATTGAGAATAATTATTTTGGTGTCAACAGGTGAGGTAATGTAAATCCTATCGTGTTCCAATGAATAATTAAAATGGAATGTACCATTCCTATGATATGAGATTTTTCTATTGATTGTACGACACAAATCTGTCATATTATCATATTCAATATATTTCAATTTAGCATGTGGATATTCGCTATATTTAAGTGCTTGAAACCATTCATAGTCTACAAAGAGTAACCAATCGAATGGTATAAGATTTATATCATACACATGATCCTTACTCAGGATGTCATACGTATTTTTGAAAATCTAGACGACAAGAGCCACTTCATATGCACCGTCAAATTTGATGGCGGGGGAGAGTTTTATCCAAAAATCACTTGTCGTATTCAAGTCGTTGTAGAGAGGATCGGAAACGTTTGACATAAATGTTACATAGAAGTCATTGGGCATTGTCAATATCTTCAACACCGATCCAAGAATCAAAATCAGAGTTGTATCCTAGCCACCGAACAAGTAACTGTTTCTTACCCCTGCGAGTACGAGTCATTAATATCTTTTCAATTTGATAGATTTCACTATTATTTTTAACTTTTTGTACCTCATAGTCATAAAAGCCGCCGATAATATCTTCATTTTTTGTATCGCGCAAACGATAAGTTATGGGTTTAGTATCTAGGATTTTTGCCACTTTAAAAATTTCTGTGGACCACAAGTAATTCCCTTTTTCAAAAACATTAGTTGTTCTATTAATTCGAACAGTATCACCAACATTGAATTTATTTTTCTTCTGGGCAATCGTTTCATTGGAATATTGTTTAAGAAAGGTGTCAATTGTATCATAATCAGAATGATGAACGTCCTTTGGGGTTGAGTTGGACAGTGATCGACGGGGTCGTTGATTATAAATCAATAAGATTTTATCTAGATCATGAATAAAAGCAGGTGTATTTTTTAATCTACAATATCTTGAAATTAAAAGTCGAATATTTCTTTTCAATCATTCGGCCAATGCAGCCTTTATAGGACTATGAGTATGATAGAACATTGTATTATATTTCGTTAGTACTTTTGCAACATGGGGATTAACAAATTCACTGCCATGATCCGTTTGAATTTTTCTATACAAATCTTGTTTTAGCATACTTTCTATAGCCTGAGCAACTACAATGCCTATCTTTGACCGCAATGGAATTGCATATGCATAACGACTATAACCACTGATTGCAAGTAGAATGTACTTGTACGGTGTATTGTGACGTTGTTGAATCTCATCTAGAGTTAGGAGATCTGCTTGCATTATATGCAATGGGAAAAATGTTTTAGTTTTTCGATATTGATTAGCACGAAGTCTATGATTTCTATGCGAAATGTAACTTGATTCATTTTGTAGATAGTCTTTTACACTTTTAGTGTGAACACCAGTGACCTTGGAAAGAGTGGTGGTGGAACTTAAACCCCCGCTTCATCAATATTTTCATAAACACCTTTCAGAACTTCAACCATTTTGAACGTAAACACGTAGTGTAACGTTCGCTACCCTTTTGTATACTAGTTGTGGTTGGTGATGGGGGTGATGATGACTTGATATGTTTTCGCTTTTTCCTCGCCACCACCATTGTCAAGTTTCCACTACGTGTGCTAGTATTTTCCAATATTGATTTAAAATCTTCTTCTTCTTCTTCCTCTTCATATTTTAATGGTGTTGTTGATGATGATGATGGTGCATATTCATTTAATTTTTTTTAGAATTTTCCTAATGCTAATAGGAATTTTTGATAAGTTTAATGTATTTATAAAATTGTATACATGAGTGTCAAATTCCTAGAGTACTTTACGATTTGTAACCATAGCAGTAATTCAATAATGTAGATTATAGCTGTTTCCGTGAATAATGATCCCCTTCCCATTCCCATCAACTTGAATTTTATCTTGAACATTTTTCATGAGAAACTCTAGGAGTCATGTAATGTTTTCAAGATATTTGTGGGAGCTTAGATTTCCAATTTTCAATAAAATTTAATATAATTCCTCCTTCTTTAATTGTGTTCCAGCAGCAGCAGAATCCTGAGGAGATGATTCTTTATTGTGATCAATACCAGTGGCCTTCGCACGATAGGGCTTATGTTTGTCCAGTCGGCAAAATGCATCTTGAAGTAAAAGTAGTTTTTTTATCATCCTCAATATTCTCATTGTCAATGAATTTACTCAGATTGTCCTCAAAGTCTTCCACGGGTGAAAAAGCGAGTTCTATTGGGGTCAATTTATAGGGTTTTGCCATTCTTTCTTTAGAAAAAACTGTTTACAAGTCCTGCAATTATTGGCAGTAAAAGTGCGAAAAAGCTACCGCCCACCTGAAGAAGTCGTTTCCTTTTAAAATTATTTACTTTCTTTTTAGAGGCCAATGTACGTACAATGGAACGATGTTGCTTTGCCTGTTGCTTAACTACTTCTGGCAGTTGAACATTACCCTCGACCAAATTTAAACAAAGTTCAGATATTAGATTAATTAAATCATTGTCAATACCATGTTTGAGTATGGCTTTCCTAAGCGAGGGTTTTGAAGTGCTTAGAACTGAAAATAAATGTCTATTTTCCTGTAGTTTCTTCAGTGTCATGATAGCAACTAATAGGTCTTTTTAGTGTTCACGGGAAAATATACTGTAATTTCATTGTCGCAAATATCTGTGACAAAACACAGATCCTCAGCTTTATTTTGATTAAGACCCTATAGTATATAGCCGTAGGGTTTATTAGGTGCCTGATTGTATGCTGAGAGTATAAATTTAGGAGCACCGGGGTAAAACTGTTTATTGAGTTATTAGTGAGCTAGAATCACGAACACATCTGTAGATGATATAGTAGGTGCAGTTCAATGCAAGTGTTCGCATACATTTGCTCTGATGAAAGAGATTGTGTAGAACCAGAGTAACGGAAATCTGTTCATGATGAGAGCGAACAGTGAACAGTTGTAGCATTTCCTGGGAAATTGTTCAATAGATTAAGCCAGATCGTCAATAATCAGCCAAGAGTTTGGTTCAATAATGCTGAAAACATCAAGTTCCTGTATGAATTGTATCTGCACCAATCCCATCGTACCAATTGCTTTTATTTTATCGTATGACTCCTGCCAAATACTGTAACAATAGTAGATTTTTTTCGGCTTTTCCACAAACATTTTATCGCAATTTTTAATTATTTTCGTTAGGAGTGTTGTTTTGCCTGACATTGACGGCCTACACAGAAACGATTTCAATGGTGTTTTAAATTGATACTTGTTCCCTTCAACAGTTCCCTTAGACAAGTAACTGTAGACTATAGCTGTGTAATGACTAAATAATTTCCCTACTACAACTCCATTCAAGAATAATAATGAGAAGAAGACGAATAAAGAATCATATTTTCTTTTATTATACGAATAAAAGTAACAACACTTAAAAAATACTATATTGAAAAAAACACATTAAACATGAAAAAATACACTTTTTTTTAAATTTATTTATAATAAAAAAAATACAACATTTACATAGGCACTAGAAAAAACAGTTTAATAAATACAATTTTTTTCTTTATTTATAAAAAATACAACATTTAATGAATAATGCACTTAAAATAATATCACTTTTTTTACAGCATTTTAAATGGGGTCCCCCCGGGGGCGGCCGCTGAGGCAGCTGCGGGGCCTGCTGCGGCGGGTTGGGAAGTGCCGCGGGAAGCGCCGCGGGGCTGGGAAGCGGGGGCCCGCTGCGGCGGGCCGGGGGCTGGCATTAAATAATGGAAATTGATCTGCCTATCACACACATTGAAAATTGTTTGTGATATAGAAAAAAGAATTTAAAAAAACATCCATCCCTAAAAAAAACCTCCCATCCAATTTGTACTTTTTCTAATGCATTTAAGTTAATTTTTCTAGACCGAGTTGTTTTCTGTACCTTATAAAATCAAATCGAGTTGAAATTAAATAATGATAGTGTGGTAGAACCTTCAAACCAATATCAAGTACATAGACTTTGTCCAATATTGCCGAATTGGCGTTTTTCTCAAATCTAACTGTGTAGTTTTTAAATTGTAAAGAGCGAATCGCCATGACTTTTGCTCTTGGGACTAAACTACGTTCCACACAGTTTCGATACACACTCGTGTCGAAATTATTTTTTACAAAGTGTTTAGGTAACCCCTTGCAAACTTGTTTGATATCCTTGTTGTGCGTATTCACACAGTAGACCTTCGGCCAAGGAAAAACATCACTGGATATGAGATTGCTACCCATTTCATACTTTAGCATTAACAATTGAATTGGGGCCTGGCGTTTCACTATCTCTGGATAGCGGGATTCATCCCAATTAGTGTAGTCCATTCGTGAGCTAATGTACTCACCATTTTCCAAAGTCATTCAATAGATTTTCAGTTCTGACTTTTAACAGGAGTGAATCAGTGTCCCCGTAATACACTTGAACTTGTCCCTCAATCTGCCACTGTACCTTGCATACATTATAATAAAATGACAACATGTGTTTCTTGGATATTTCAATTATTGCACTTCCGCCTGCAATATTTTTATTTAAAACAATGTTTTTTTTCTTGCGGTTTAGGGGCAATATATCAGAGTCTATGATTGTGAACGATGTGAAATTTGGATCTGCAATGATTCGAGCACAATCTTTGAGATTGGTTACAATGTCACATCGACTTCTGTTTCGTACGCTTTCGCACATTTTACCGAAAGCTGAGCTCAAAATGAGTTTATAGACTTCTTTTTTAACCTTCGTTTTAGCTTGTGAACGCTTCCTGACAAAGGTGTCAATAAACTTTTTCATGTAGGGTTTTTGATCAAATGGGAGTGCTCAATGAGTATTCGTGACTATGAAACCATTGGACACCATCTATCTCAATAGCACGCGATGAACGACGATATTCTGTTTCGGGTTGAGGTCGGCAATTAGTTTTTGTTTTGAAGGTACCCAGTGCATGCTCCCATCCTTACTAAAGATAAATTGTAGGGACTCAGAGAGTCCCTACCCACCGGTCTATTTATGCACGGAAAAACAAAGTCTTTTACCGAGTCATGAATTTCCATGGGTATTTCACCGTCAATTTCAAAAAACCACCCCTGTGCCCCATTCTCCTCAACACTAGCAATGTAGGGGAAATTCGAAGCACACGGATTTTCAAGCCATTTATAATTGCCACACGGCAAACAGTAGTGAGACATTGCCGATGGGTAAAGAGAATTCATATCCAAAAAACTGCGTCCGACTTTTCGTCGGTGTTGCTGTCCGGTCGGATCAGTTTTCATGATACGATCCCCGTGAAAAAAATACCCACCCCTCATTGATCTCTCTACAAACAGATGCTGATCCACATTGGTGATCAGACCTAATCCTCCTTTGCTGAGTTAAAGCATCAAGTCCATCACCAGAAGAAGAGGGAGAAAAGGAAACCCAATATCTAACCCAAATTCTCCGTATATTCTGTCTGTATACTTGCTTACAGTATCCAAAAGAGTGAGTACGTCCCTACCCAAATATAGTTAACAGTAATCCTACCTATTTTTACATCTACCCTTTTCCCAAACCCTATTAGCAAATTCGTAGTCGCTAGTGGTGCACTCACTCTCGGTAAGAGAATTGTAGAAAGCTTCAATGGGCGGTAATGACACCTCATCTAACCTCGAGCCAGAGTTGTAATAATCATATGGATATATACCTTTACAAGATAGTAAATCATGCATTTCATCATCGGGGCCGCGCTGATTGAGGAGGGGGAAGCTGTAAAAATTGTCACTTTTTTGTACCTGAGTCAATTGACTCAAATATTTGTGGAAGAAGCTGAAAGAGTCTAAAAAACGGATTTTATTCAGGCACGTGTTACCCTTGTCAACTGTTTTCCACATGAATTCTAGCAGCAGTAGCTTCTCTGATGATTTGGGTATGATATTATATGAAAAAGGATCATCCATCCATACGTCATCTAGAACTCAACCCTCGGCATTGTGGGCCGACGCCGGTAGAACAAACTTTAAGTCGTAATTGGAATTGTGTATAAAAACAGGCACGAAATATTGCTGTCTAACGTTTAAATTGCACGACTGATGTGCCACCCCCCAAAAGTTACTCCCCCCCCGATGTAATTTCCTGCCACAAATGATCATGGTCGATCACCTTCCTCCTCTCCCCATTCCCAACACCATCATCAAATTCCCCCTTGCAAACCCAACACATTTTACGATTTTTAATGACCAATCTGTCATCTGGTGACAGGAGCATAGGATAGTTTGTGTAACGAAGGCGCGAAATTGCACCGTTTGCTGTTTTAATTAGAATGACCAATGCCGAGCGCATGCAGTCTTCACCGTCACCCAACATCTCAACTACCTCCAGCACTTGCATGGTATTATTGGAATCTTGTGGCACATGAGCGTAAGAGACCCCTTTGGCTTCATGTATTTTAAGACGATCTGAATTTGACGAATTGTACACGTCTGTGAGTTTCGATTTGCAGTCCAAAATGATCTTATTGCTCTGTAGGAGCGTGTTTTGGAAATTTTTAAATCGTAATATCGCTCTATCTCCGCTTACCGTCTCCAAAGCCTGGTATCCATGACGTTTACAGTGTTTCATGTGATGCTTTAACTTAAAATCAGAGAAAAATCTTGAGAGGCATGTTGAACAGCAATAACACACACCATCCCGCTTTTTACCCTCACATAGAACCCTACTAATATCAGTAATTGGATTAAAATGACCAATTTAATTAGGCTCTGTGGGTGGCGTGTATAGAAGCCACACCCAATGTTGCATTGATTCAATTGAAGGAGCCGTCACTGGAAATAATACGCCCTTCTTATCGGAACGGTGACCCTCCTCAAATTCTGTTTCATACTATAACACCGTGACACCAATTTTTAAATGTGCATTAGCCCGCTCGAAAATATCTATTCCTTTTAGTGTCACGGGAAATTGACCATTTAAACAAATAAAATCTACTATTGGTAACTTTGAACCCTTCCTACCATTAACTGCCATTTCATCCAGCTTTTTCTTAGATGCATCTATTTGAATAGGTCTGTATGCTGCAATTAAAAATGCATACTTGAAACACTGTAGCCTCGTATCGAAACAAATTCGTTGAACCCCCTGAAATCCCTCTAAATCTGAATGATATTTTAAAACTATACCCGTCTCCCCCGCCCCACCTCTTACAATAAAATCCTTTTTAAATCTACAAATATTAACATTTAAACTTTCAATAAATAAAACCACCGACCCACTACCCCCCTCGTAATAATTTTCCCACTTACTTTGAATACTATTAACCCAATTTAGAAAAACCTCCGCATAATTTGATAAATTCGGGCGAATCGCTAACTTCTCTGTGTGCAAGTATTTCGAATATACCTCGCCCGCATTTTCATTTACAAAAATTTTTTTTAGTGCTATTGATGCTTTTTAACTCACCCCAACCTCACCCACACCCCTCGGTTGTTCAAGAATGACTTAAATATTATTAGTATATAAATGTGTAATGGCCTAGGGATCTGTTATTATATCCCCCGACACCAAAGAGTTAAAGGGGTCACCGAACTTGGCGCTGTAGACCTTTGTGTGGTGCAAGGCAGAGTTGGAAAGAAAAAAATCTGGAAGTGGGGATACTTCTGTTGTTGCTGTATCGTTACTACTACTAGTACTACTACTGGCTGTATCATTAAGCAGAATGGTGGGGGCTGACATAGAATTGTCAATATCACCACCCCCCAGTCTGTTCAATTGCAATGGATGGAGATGGCATGAAGTCCTCTAAGTCAGTTAGTACGTATTCCAATGTATTTGGGGATAGCTGATCAAGCCAGCCGGTATTGTCCTGTGACAAAATTTTTCTATGAGGACCCGGTTAAGATGCACTACTAACATCGCCTATATGCTCACACATAAATCTATCTGTCCATTATGGGTCCTCCATCATGTCAATGTCACAAGTTAAATCGTCTAGGCTGGCCATGTCCCCAAAACAATCGTTAAGAAAACCCCTATGCCACTCCATATTGTCTAAAACTAATGCATGTTCATTTCTGAACTCCATTGGTGGTGCTAGAATTGGTTCAGGTCCACTAAATGTTGATGTTCCGTGACCCAACGATGATGGTGCTGCTATTTCATTAATCTATAGAAAAAAGGTTTTTTTTCTCTGTGAAATAACCATTATTGTGTAAAGTTGAAAAATCATGTTCATTTCTAGTCGTATGTTTACCTGGATATTTAATAAGTACCATTTTCCACCTCACCCACAAAACTCAATTCCTCTTAGCATTATTTTAACTAAATACTTACCCCAAATCCCCAGCCCACAGAAAGTTCAGAAAGATGAAATAGACTTATATATGTTGAAGCGTTTCTTAGTCGTATTTTTACCAGGATATTTAATAAGTACCATTTTTTCAACACAACCATCAAAACTCAATTCCTCCTAGCCTTATTTAAACTAAATACTTGGCTCCATCCCCCTCCCCAGAAAGTTCAGAAATATGCAATATCCTATATATACTGAAGAATTTTTCTAGTCGTATGTTTACCAGAATATTTAATAGGTACCATTTTCCACACCACCCACAAAACTCAATTCCTCTTAGCATTATTTTAACTAAATACTTACCCCCACATTCCCGCCCACAGAAAGTTCAGAAGGATGTAATAGTCTTATTTATGTTGAAGCGTTTCTTAGTCGTATGTTTACCTGGATATTTAATAAGTACCATTTTTCCACGCCACCCACAAAACTCAATTCCTTCTAGAATTATTTAAACTAAATACTTGGCTCCATCCCCTCCCACAGAAAGTTCAGAAAGATGCAATATCCTATTTATACTGAAGCACTTTTCTAGTCGTATGTTTACCTGGATATTTAATAAGTACCATTTTCCACCCCACCCACAAAACTCAATTCCTCTTAGCATTATTTAAACTATATAGTTACCCCCGCCCCAGAAAGTTCAGAAAGACACGATACCCTATTTACCCTGAAGCATTTTTTTTAGTCGTATGTTTACCAGGATATTTAATAAGTACCATTTTTCACCCAACCCACAAAAGTGAAGTCCTCCTAGCATTTTTTAAGTAAATAATCAGGTATAAGGTAGAGGTAAAATACCTACATTTCCAAATTCAGAGTGCACTTGTATGCCTGAAGCCCCTGGCAAAACATGAAGGGGGGTCCCCTCACAATCTTGAGTAGACAAGACCGATGCATTATGAGAAAGCATCCATTCCCTCTTGAATTTTCTGCCAGGTTGCATAGAGGTTTGTGCATAGCTGACACTGGCATGAGAGGGTCCTGGCTGGTCCAGGGAACTTGTAATGGAGCTAGCATATCTGATGATGGATGGCCTTGCAGCTTGCATCGATGTGGTATCGTTCCATCTTGGTCTCTTTTCAGGGGGGAGTTATTGTATGAATCTTCCTCCTCCTTAAAAAAAAGAAGAGAAATTTAGCATGGAAATAATGAGCCCTCTTTTACAGATAAATTGTGCTCTAAAGATAATTCTGTTATTTGTAGTGCTTTAGAAATATTTAAAAAAGCTTCTAAAGTAAAATTTTGGGGGAAGGGGGATTTCAAAAACATCTTCCCAAAATATAAATTATCCTCTAAAATTGATTCTGATGTTTGTAGCGCTCTATGTATTAGCTCTTTAGAAATATTTAAAAAAGCTTCTAAAGTAAAGTTTTGGCAAATTTTTAGTTTGGCGGGACGGGGGATTTCAAAAACATCTTCCCATAATATAATTTATCCTCTAAAGTTGATTCCGATGTTTGTAGCACTCTATGTCTTAACGCTTTAGAAATCTTTAAAAAAAAGGTTCTAAAGTAAAATTTTGGAAAATTTTGAGTTTGGGGGGAAGGGGGATTTCAAAAGCATGTTCCCATAACATAATTTGTCCTCTAAAGTTGATTCTGATGTTTGTAGCACTCTGTCTTAACGCTTTAGAAATCTTTAAAAAAAGCTTCTAAAGTAGAATTTCGGAAAATTTTGAGTTTGGGGAGAAGGGGGATTTGAAGAACATCGTCCCATAACATAATTTGTCCTCTAAAGTTGATTCTGATGTTTGTGGCGCACTATGTCTTAGCGCTTTAGAAATATTTAAAAAAGGTTCAACAGTAAAATTTTGTAAAATTTTTAGTTTGGGGGGAAGGGTGATTTCAAAAACATTTCGCCATGATATAAAATGCCCCTTGAAATTAAGTCTGAATTTAGTGTAATAATCTTGAAATAAAGATTTTATTATCAATTTTTAGTATACCATAACGCTATACCTCATTTTAAATTAACAACATTGTTAAGAATAACTAATTCATCAAATTTCAAAGGCTTTACTTACGTTTAATTTGTTCATAAAAAAGAATCTATACAGACACACACACACACAGACACACGGACACAGGGACACACAGACACACACATACACAAACAGACACAAACAGACACACACAGACACACACACACAGACACACACACAGACAGACACACAAAAACACACAGACACACACACACAGACAAACAGAAAGACACACACAGACACACAGACACACAGACACACACAGACACACAGACACAGACACACAGACAAACAGACACACAAACACACACACACACAGACACACAGAGACACATACACACACACACATACACACACACACACACACACGCACCCCCACACACACCCACACTCACACTCACACACCGACTAACCCACACACTCACACACTCACTCACACACACCCACTCCCACACACACTCCCACACCCACCCACCCTCCGACCCCCGCCCACACACACCCCGACAGACACCCACACACACAAACAAAAACAAACACACACACACACACAAACAAACACACTTACACACACAAACACGCACACACACACACACACACACACACACACACAGATACGAACACACACAAAGAGACGAAACACAGACAGAGACGACAAACATACAGAGAAGACACAAAAACAGAGACGACACACCCACAAAGATGACACACACACACATAGAGACGAGACACGCACAGAAACAACACACAAACAGAGTCATAGTGAGAGAGATATCCAAAAAGTTGGGTTGATCTAGGTTCACTTAGAGTGGCGCGCCACTCAAAGTGAACATAGATGTGTGTGTGTGTGTGTCTGTGTGTGTGTCTGTGTCTGTGTGTGTGTGTCTGTGTCTTTGTCTTTGTCTGTGTGTGTGTCTGTGTCTGTGAAAATCATTACGTTGTTATTGAATTATCAATATTCATTATACTATCTCAATGAATTATCGAGTAGACAAAAAATAAACAGCGCATGCACCGCTCACACACACACACACAAACAGTCAATGTGGCATCGTTCCATCTTGCTCCCTATCAATTCTGAGTTTCTGGCTAGAATTACACAAAACCCGTCTTAATCACCAACCTTTTGTTTTCAGATACGACACGTGCGAAGTATTGCTTCCAAAAGGGACCCTTTCTGTAATTATAAACAGATGTTTCTATTTAAACATATAAAGCAAACACATTTTTAATAGAATGAATGAGGAAACAGACATTTTGAACGAAATAACTATTTATAAAGAATTAAGCTCGTAAACAGAGCAGGGGGGAGGGTTTTTATTTACATAATAGAAAAAGAGCGTACTTTGTTTTTTCTAACGAGTATACTCATACTATTGTAGGGTTTTTATTGTTGGAGGGGAGAGGGGCTATGTCCCCCCTGAAATTTAAATATACTAGTAGGATGGTAAAATGATTTTATTTTGAAATAAATTAAGAAATTTAGTAAACTGCACTCACATTGTAAATTGACGTATCCATTGCTTCAAAATTAGTAATATCTAATGTATTACCTATGATATATCAAATCATTATGAAAATTAAATTGTAAGGTATGAGCATTTTATACAAAATCTCAAGGACGAATAAAAAATCAGTCCTTTTATTTGTAACCAATCACCAGTCGAGTGTTATCGTATATTGAGCAACCTCCGATGTCTCTGATTGGCTCCTAAAAAACGGATGTTGCCTCAAAAAACAGTCTGGTTTAGTTATATAATTTCGACTATACTCCCAAAACATGTTGAACCACTTCACATGTTGCCAGCTTTAAAAAAAAAAGTCTAATTGTCTTGTATAACCTTGACTATAGTTTCAAAACATGCTTACCCACTTTATACATTGCCAGCTTTTTTTTGCAATGTCCATGTGTAACTGTAGTGTCTCAGACGTGGGTTTTCTTGTCCCTTTTCAATATATTACACTTTTGAGCATATTCTTATGCAATTCCATGTACTATTAGGATTCCCTTAGTTTCAAAACATGCTTGGCCACTTTATACCTTGCCATTTTTTTTTGCAATGTCTATGTGTAACTGTAGTGTCTCAGACGTGGGTTTTCTTGTCCCTTTTCGTGTGTAATTCCATGTATTTTTTCATGTATTTTTCGGATTCCCTATATAGATACTACTAATGACTGAGGGTATTATGTTCAA
Source organism: Artemia sp. Qi Xiang Cuo (assembly GCF_049724085.1). Taxonomy (NCBI): domain Eukaryota; kingdom Metazoa; phylum Arthropoda; class Branchiopoda; order Anostraca; family Artemiidae; genus Artemia; species Artemia sp. Qi Xiang Cuo. The sequence continues at coordinate 39,238,386 of NC_142798.1, forward strand.
ACTTTCAGGGCTACTTCTGCTCTTAAAATTTAACCAAGTCAAAATAGCGTTAGTGCATCAAGTTTTCCATTTCAGGTCAACTAAAGGAGGTATGAAACAAAATTAAACACAACTATTTGTGTCCAGATTTTTAAAAGGGTTCATGTTGTTAAAAATTGCTGAAAAATTTTCTCCAGGATACAAATAGCAGGCCAAACTATAAAGTCTTAAAAAAAAGATTTAAACTATTATTTTCTTTTTCCTGAAAAGACTATGACAATATAAAACGAACAGAAATTAATTAAAAAAAACTTTTTCAAAAAAATTAGGTTTTCAAAGAAAAGTAAAGAACTCCATTAAAACAAAAATGAGCAAAAATAAAATAAAATAATCTACCAAGCGCGAAACTACCACAAATCAGCATCGATATATAAATGAAACCCAAAACAAACAGAAATTACAATAAATAACCGAGTCAAACTCAAAACGAGCACAAATTAACACGAGTAGGGCTCAAAACCCCTATGCCTTCCCAAGGCCAGAACATAATTTTCACTTTACTGAAAAAATATATATGAATATGCATTGTTAGTTAAATATACACATGCTGATATTTAGTAATCAAAATTTTAATATTATTTGATTTATTAAAGTTATAAAAGTAAAAACATTTATATTTTTTTCAGTAAAGTGCAAATTATGTTTTGGCCTTGGGAAGGCATAGGGGTTTTGACCCCAACTTATGTTAATTTCTGCTCGTTTTGAGTTTGATTTGGTTATCTATTGTAATTTCTGTTCGTTTTGGGTTTCATTTATTTATCCTTGCTGATTTGGGGTAGTTTCACGCTTGGTAGATTATTTGATTTTAGTTTTGCTCATTTTTTGTTTAATGGAGTTCCTTACTTTTCTTTGAAAAACTTATTTTGTGGAAAAAGTTTTTTTAAATTAATTTTTTAACAATATCGACAGTTTTGAACTTGGTTATCAAACACCAAAATCTTTAATGCCTTTAGACTACTCAGTGTTTTTAAAAAGTAACACATTATCAAATTAGTTTGTTCAAAGCAAAATTTCAAAACTAAGATTAAGAAAATGAAATAAAAATTTCTAATTCAATATTTTTAATTTAATTTTGAATGCCAAAAGTCAGTATATTTAACACCTTTAAACTTTATAACTGTAAAAAATTAAATTTTTTCAAAGTGAAAAATAGATAAATAAAATCACTCCCAGATACAAAAAAATGATAATAAAACACAAAAAACGTATCCGTTCAGGAGGAAAATACAGAAAATTTTAGCACTTTGTCCAGGGGAAGCATTTCTGAATATAGTGGTTTCATATATCAGCTCATGGGTACTCTTGCAATGCAATCAAAAGTTTACGGCATACTTATACCAAAATCACCACTTATTAAGTTGTTTTCCTTGTGTTTTCTATAATTATGCGAACTTTTTTGTCTTCTATAAGTGCACTTTTTACTAATAAACAAATACACACGCAAGATTACCATAAAAAGCTGATTCTTTGACTGAATGATATCAATAGTTAGGCTCTTATACTTTCGTTATTGACAAGGATCACTATTTACTTACCATTCATTACTATGAAGAATTTGCTTTTTTTTTTTTGCTCCAACCAAATCATATAGAAAAAAAAATTGTGAAAAATATGTTAGGGGTCACTCAGTCACAAACTAGAACTTACATTTTTCCTTATTATGGGTCAAAATCTATTAGCAGGCAGCCAACAGTGGGGCAACAAACATTTTTTCCATGGTTTTTCCCTATTCTGCTTTTTTTTTGGTTTCCTTATAATTACTATATAGACCCAAATTTCCAGGAGGCGGACATGCCCCCCCCCCCGTGCCGGTGTCCATGGCCACGGTAAACCAAAATTGAGTAGAAATAAATTCAAATAATCGTCCAAGTGTAAAACTACCACAAATAACAATAAATAAATGAATTGAACCCAAAACGAACAGAAATAACAATAAATAACCTATTCAAAGTCAAAATAGCAACAATTAGCATGAGTAGGGATGAAACCCCCACACCTCCTCAAGACCAGAAAGTAATTTGCACTTTACTGAAAACAAAATTCATTTTAAATGTTTTCAGTTTTTTTATTTCAACAAATAAAGAAGTATTAAGACTATAAAGAATAGATATCAGAATATGTATATGAAACTGACAATACATGGTTAGTATTCTTTATTTTTTTTAAAGTAAAGTGCGAGTTATTTTCTGGTCTGAAGAAGACATGGGTGTTGTCAGCCATACATCTTTTACTTTTTGCTCGTTTTGAGTTTGACTAAGCTATCTATTGTAATTTCAGCTAGCTTTGGGTTTCATTTGTTGGTTAATGATGATTTACGGTAGCTCTACACTTGGAAGATAAGAAAAACCTAATCTTAAAAATTGACAACGCTTTCGTCCGTAAAAACTTAAACAATTTAGAATTTGTTGGTTCCCAAAGTCAACTATCCTTTCAAAGGGTAGCCAAACCTTCTTAAAATTTTTGGTGCCATATGTTTTAGCTTAATTTTGATGATTGTTTGCCTAATTTTTTTTTCTTCTTCAATTTTTTTTTTAATTCGACACCCGCAACTGCCAAAAATTGCAGAAGTTCATATGGAAGGCTTTTCAACACAAATGGATTTGTGTTTTTTTTTCTAAGTGTTTAAGACACTTCTGGTGTTAAATTCCTCTTTTTCCCGTTCCTTAGCACTTTTTAATCAAACTAAAAAAAACTCGAATAAAAGTTTCAAATTTAGAAACCTTATTTTCCACAGGGGGGGGGTATTTTCCTCGAGGGTATTTTCCAGGGAGGGGGTATTTTCCGCGGGGGTTACTTTCCGTGGGGGGGGGGGCATTTTCCGAGGGGTTAAACACACCCCATCCCCCATTCACTATATTCATTTATGTTATTATACTGTGTTCATGGCCGTATATTTAGCTTTAAAATACACTTATTTGTCTATCTGTCTAATATGCAGAATAATTGTACCAAACACATTTTGCAGTAGAAATGGGGGTACCAGTCCGATCAGTACATAATTTATGCATGTTTTTATGGTTTTTGTCAGTGAGAATGAAAAAACAGGATTTTTCTCACTTGAAAAAACAGGAATTTTCTCACTTTTATGGATGTTTCTTGGACGGTTATGAGTGTTGGTCAATTTATTTGATGTTTTCATGGATGTCAACAGTAATTTATGTCTGTTTTATGGTTTTTGTCAGTGAGAATGAAAAAACTGAATTTTTCTCACTTGAAAAAACATGATGTTTCTCACTTTTATGGATGTTTTTTGGATGGTTTTGTGTGTTGGTAAATTTATTTGATGTTTTTCATGTATTTAAACATCAATTTATGTCTGTTTTATGGTTTTTGTCAGTGAGAATTAAAAAAACAGCGACGAGTACAGCAATTTATGGATGTTTTATGGTTTTTGTCAGTGAGAATGGAAAAACAGGATTTTTCTCACTTTGATGGATGTTTCAAGGTCGATTTATTTGTTGTTGTTTGTCCAGGTGTAATGACAATGGGGTGATTCACATAATCGAGGGGAATTATTGATTCACGAAAGGGGAATTAAGAAACAAACATGGCTTCTTTGTTGTTTGGTTAACCTAACCTGAGAAATTGATTTACATAATCGGCGGGGAATTATTGATTCACGAAAGGGGAATAAAGAAACAAGTATGGCTTCTTTGATCTTAGGTCTGAGGGATAAACGCTCTATAGGTCAGAGAGAAAAATTAATGTTCTATTTTTAAATAGGGCTTCATTGATCATTAGTGACAGGAATTAGAAATGACATCACTTGTTATCTTGGAATTATGCGGGAGTCTAAAGAGATAGAAATTCTATTTTTAAATACGGCTTCACTGATCTTCAAGTCGGAGAGATAAATTGATATTCTAACGAAACCATAATAGTGTAGCTAGGAACATTTATGAGATGAAGAGATTAACGCGGGAAAGGGTTTCCTAGAAATTTCAAATGTGACAGCGCAGGGATGCCAAAAACAAAAGGAACACGCAGAAATTACGTTTAGGGATTATTTGGGCGAAACCGTTTTAGACATTTTAGGGAATTATTTCGGCGAAACAGTCAGAGACATTTTAAAAGATGATTTTAGAAGATGTTTTAGAAGAGGATTTGAGGGTGAAACTCTGTGGTCATTATAATACACAATTTCCATTTGAACAGTGTCGTGAGGTCCCTACCCCAACCACAAAGGGCTCAGATCCCCCTACCCCAACCCCAAAGGGCTCCGATCCCCCATACCCCAACCCGAAGGAAGCCCCCGTCCCCCAAGGTCCCCCCGGCTCCCAAAGGGCCCCCACCGTCCCAAAGGCCCCTGAGCCCCCATTTTTTAATACTTTCTTAAGGCTTCATTATATATTTTCAGAACAAGTTATTTTCTTAATGTCCATCCTAAACCCATTTTACAAGTTGAAATGGACGAAACCGTTTTAGACATTTTAGGGAATTATTTCGGCGAAACAGTTAGAGACATTTTAAAAGATGATTTTAGAAGATGTTTTAGAAGAGGATTTGAGGGTGAAACTCTGTGGTCGTTATAATACACAAGTTCCATTTGAGCAGTATCGTGAGGTCCCCAAACCCAACCCCAAAAGGCCCCCGTTCCCATAATGCACCTCGAGTCCCCAAAGACCACTAGGACCCCTCCCCTCATTTTTAAAATAATTTTTGAATTTTTTTAACATGGTATTTTTTTAACTTTTTTACGTATCTTAAAATGACATGAAATATGCTTATGACTCTACCAATTGTACTCTGTTCTTGTTCATAGACACGACGCGGCTTTCCCACTGGTACTCTATGGCAGGTTATCGACACTACCTAGTTTATTGCGTGCATTAAATCAGTATTTTTTACGCAGTGGATGGATAAACACACAATTCATATCTGTAAAAAAGTGAAGATGAATTATTCGACAAAAGTATGTGCACATGATAAAATCATCGTCGTGTTAAATACTGACAAGGAGAAATACCTGAACTATGAAACGAGTGCAAGTGGTAACACTATTGGAAATGTATGCATGCGTTGTCATGACAGCGAGAAGTTAGATTCCTTTGGAGTACCCAAGAATCTCCATCATTCAAACGGTGGGTATGCGAGACTAACATTACCAGAAAAATTAGTACCCAAAGAGAATGCCAATGTAAAAATAATAGTTGATGAAGAGGGACAACTTCTAGCTAATGGTTCTGGTAGCGTGTTAGCCGTTGATAGATCTTATCGCTATCTTTCCGGTGTTAGCATTCGAATGAAAGCAAAGGAAAAAGAAGACATGCATACAGCTGCACCAACATCATAAATCATATCTTGTCAATGTGTCAAAACTGCTATCTATGTAAAAATAATGTGACAATAGACAGTGAAATCGCAGGCAGAATAAAAAGGACATTAGCAGACAATATCAACAATGAATATAAAGATGAATTGACGGAAAGTGAAGCGCAAGTGTACTAATAATGTATAATAATGTATTTAACATATTTTTATATTAATATTCTACATGTCGTTATTTCATTAAAAATATTTTATGCATTATTTTGTTAAGTGTTCATTATTTTTAGGGTATGATAGAACTTCAAACGTTCAGAATATTTATTAAAAAGGTCAGAGATGTAAGAAAAAGAATTTTAGAGATAATTATACTACTAGCAGGCTCAATTTTTCATAAAAGATAGAAAAGTTCAAGTTCTCTTCTGAATATTACCAAAGAACACGATTCCATTCTAATTTCACCAGATAAAATAAAAAGCTTCCACTTCAGTTTTAAGTTCACCAAGACATAAATATTTAAAGTTCACATCAAAAATTTTCCGTAGAAGATAGGATAAGTTATACTATGATTTTGATTATTTTTCATGATGGAGCTGTAACACTGACTATCATGATGAATATGTTCTAAGAGAAGAAAAAATGTGATCCTTTAAGAGACAACATAAGAGGTTATTTTACGAAATAGATTTTAAACAACGAAAACCGTGGTGGAAGAGTTCTCATATATCATTTAACGATAAAACTAATTATTGATATGCATAATGAGTTTTATATTATAATCATACAATAAATTTGTTTATACTATATTTATTTTCTCCTACTAGATATGTATAGAATAAGGATAACAGCAGAGACTTCTGTAGATGAATAGTTCAGTTTGATTAGATCATCCCAATAGAGTACTATCAGTCCACAGTCAAGTTTTCTATCAATGATAAAAAATAAATGATTCTTCTAGATATTTTTATTCACGTGAAATATCAATATTTACAATAGTTTTTAAATATATAATGTCTGGTTCAATTATCACAACTTCACTGTCAATATCCTCCACTACCATTATATCTATGAGAGGGGGTGGTATACATTCAATCTCATTATCATTTATAGGTATATCGAACAAAGGAGACATCTCCTCAAATAAATCTTCACGTACTCTAATTGAAGATAAACCTGGTGCCAATCGCTCGTCATCTACAATACACATTCGGCTCGTAGCATCAATTTCTTTACTAGTACAGAGAAGAAGCTCCTCCTCCTCAACTGTGAGCTCGACAGTAACATCAAATGATGTACTAGTACAGAGAAGAAGCTCCTCCTCCTCAACTGTGAGCTCCCACTCGCTCCATACATCCTAAAATATTGAGAACACTATGATCAAAAACTAGAGTTTACTGTCAAAAACCTGTATTAGTTCAGATTTTACGGGAATAGTTTATTTTCGAACCAAAGAAATATATTTACCATAATTTTGTTACAAAAAAAAAACTAGAGTTCTGGTGCAATGGTGAGTAGTAGAAGTATTAGTATTAGTTGAGCTAAAAATAACGACACTATTAAGATTTTGGATGAATTTATCTCTCATTGGGCAACTAAATACAGTAATAGGATATGATAGCATCAACATTTTACATTTTTAATTTTCATGTTTTTGATTTTATATTGATGAAGAATTTAAACAGAACTTCAACTAGTTTTTTTTTTGTTCGAAATAGATGAAAGGTCCAATACCTCCGTTAAACTAAGAGGCTACTTTCTGTAAACTTATGTCTAATGATAAAATTGTTAGGGTGTCAAAAACTTTTTTCAAAAAAGGACATTTTTCAACTAAAAGTAAAGAGCTACTAGACTAAATCAAGAGGACATTTTTCAACTAAAATTAATGAGCTGCTAGACTAAATAAAAAAAATCATGAATTTATACACAGTTTTAACTAGCTAGGGCTAAATTTGTTAACGATGTATCATTGAGGACATTTTCAACTAAAAGTAAAGAGCTACTAGACTAAATCAAAGATGTGCAGAAATTATAACGAATAATTATTCAAACTTCAATTTTCTGTAAACTTTTGTCTAGTGATGAACTTGTTAGTGACAAAAACTTTTTTTCCACAAGAGGACATTTTCAAGTAAAAGTAGAGCTGCTAGACTAAAGAAAAAATCATAGAATTTATGCACAGTTTTAACTAGCTAGGGCTAAATTTGTTAACGATGGATCATTGAGGACATTTTTCAACTAAAAGTAAAGAGCTACTAGACTAAATCAAAGATGTGCAGAAATAATAACGATAATTGTTCAAACTTAAATTTTCTGTAAACTTTTGTCTAGTGATGGACTTGTTAGGGTGACAAAATCTTTTTTTCCACAAGAGGACATTTTCAAGTAAAAGTAAAGAGCTACAAGACTAAATAAAAAAATCATGAATTCATGCACAGTTTTAACCAGCTAGGGCTACATTTGTTAACGATGGATCATTGAGAACATTTTTCAACTAAAAGAAAAGAGCTACGAGACTAATCAAAGATGTGATGAGATAATAATGAGTAATTATTCAAACTTAAATTTTCTGTAAACTTTTGTATAGTGATGAACTTGTTAGAGTGACAAGAACTTTTTTTCCACAAGAGGACATTTTTCAACTAAAAGTAAAGAGCTACTAGACTAAATCAAGAGGACATTTTTCAACTAAAAGTAATGAGCTGCTAGACTAAATAAAAAAAATCATGAATTTATGCACAGTTTTAACTAGCTAGGGCTAAATTTGTGTATAAATTCAAAATTAGGAAAGAAAACTAAATGTTCCTGTATTACCTAAGTAACACGACAAAAAATCAAGAGTTTATGTACAGTTTTAAATTATAATCACGAAAAAAAATTTCATGCTACAGTGGCGATGTGTGTATAATATACCAGTATCGGAATTGCTAATGGAGAGAGAACCGGATTACACGGTATTATTTAAAACGATAAGAAATTAAATTTAAAAAAATCAACTGAAAGTAAGAAGCAACATCAAAGTTTATAAACGAACAGAAATTATTACGTATAAGAAAAGGGTAACCCCCCTCCTCAAGACATCACTCTTTACACAACTTTTTTAGAATTTAAAAACAAAGTTTATTATTATTAAAAATATTTAATAAAACTTTTTTATTTGATTATCTAAAGCATAGTTTAATGCTTTGCTTTGAACAAACTACTTTGTTAGTGCGTTACTTTTTATAAACACCAAGTATAAAGGCATTTAATTATCTAGGTGTTTGAAAACCAAGTTCAAAACTAACGATACTGTTTAAAAAAATTAGCTCCAACGCTTCGACATTGCTTAATAGAATTAAATGTTGGGAGTTTTTATCTTAGTTTTTGTATAAATCGTCTCGTTTTTGTAAAAAATTATAGAAAATAAATTTCTATGGTTCAAATATGTAAAATCCATAGGGGAAAATATAAATTAAAATTTAAACGTACATTAGCCATTGAAGGACCGGTGAGTTCATTTGGAGTATTCATTACTTTATATATATATATATATATATATATATATATATATATATATATATATATATATATATATATATATATATATATATATATATTTCAATATGCACTGAAATTAATGACATCAAACACTAAATAATATGCGGTAATAACGGCATATTTCCTGTCCTTAATCAAATTAATAAATGCTGACCTATAGGATCATGGAAAACAAGTTAATTTTATGTCTTCTTTCATATGCATAAGACCTCCAATGTCATAAGCCATTCTATGACTTGTTTTTCAGAAATAGAGTTATTTCTACGTGAACAAAGTAACTTCATATATATGAAAGTTCTTGTCATAATTTGCATATTTTTCCAAAATCGTCTAATCAATTTTTAGATGGATTTTGTTTCTTCAACATAGTTGAAATACTCAATAACTATGTCTTTAAAGATAAAATGGACCCTTCAGCCCCTGGGGGAAAGGTTTTTAAGTTATGAAATTTATACATGGGCCGGCAAAAGTTGGGATTGAAAAAGATTTGTACTCCAACTCGAAGCACAACAGTCGAGAAGCGGTTCATTCTAATTGAAAAAAGATTCTAGTGACCCTTTTAAGTAACAAAAATAATTGGAGGACAACTAGGCTCCCCCCCCTCCCACATCACCTTTTTCAAAAATCGTCTAATGGGAGGCACGGAGCCGAAGGCCGCCCACGGGTGGGACCCCACCACCAAGGTTAGGTTAGGTTACCTAACATTTCTAGGTGGGCCCCTCACCCCCCGGGCCACGGGGACCGAAAGCCTACCACGGGTGGGACCCCCACAACCAAGGTTAGGTTAGGTTACCTAACATTTCTAGGTTAACTTACATCAGGTTAAGTGGTGCACCACGTAACCTGATGTAAGTTAACCTAGAAATGTTAGGTAACCTAATCTAACCTAACCTGCCCTGGGTGGTGTGGGTCCCACCCGTGTCAGGCTTTCGGACCCGTGGCCCCGGGGGTGGGGGGGGGCACCTAGAAATGTTAGGTAACCTAACCTAACCTTGGTGGTGGGGGTCCCACCCGTGGCAGGCTTTCGGTCCCCGTGGCCCCCGGGGGTAGGGGGGCCACCTACAAATTTTAGGTAACATAACCTAACCTTGGTGGTTTGGGTCCCACCCGGGGGAAGGTTTCAGTCCCCGTGGCCCCGGAGGTGAGGGGCCCACCTAGACATGTTAGTTAACCTACCCCATCCTAACCTTGGTGGTGGGGTCCCACCCGTGGCCGGCCTTCGGCTCTGTGGCTCCCATTAGACGATTTTGGAAAAAGGTGATGTGGGAGGGGGGGAGCCTAGTTGTCCTCCAATTATTTTTTGTTACTTAAAAGGGTCACTAGAATATTTTTTCAATTAGAATGAACCCCCTCTCGACTGTTGTGCTTCGAGTTGGAGTAAAAATCTTTTTCAATCCCAACTTTTACCGGCTTAGGTATAAATTTCATAACTTAAAAACCTTTCCCTCCAGGGGCTGAAGGGTCCATTTTATCTCTAAGGACAGTTATTGAGTATTTCAACTATGTTGAAGAAAAAAAATCCATCTAAAAATTGATTAGACGATTTTGGAAAAATATGTACATTATGACAAGAACTTTCATATATATGAAGTTACTTTGTTCAGGTAGAATTAACTCTATTTCTGAAAAACAAGTAATAGAATGGCTTATGACATTGGGGGTCTTATGCAAAGAAAAAGAAGACATAAAATTAACCTGTTTTCCATGATCCTATAGGTCAGCATTTATTAATTTGATTAAGGAAAGGAAATATGCCGTTATTACCGCATATTATTTAGTGTTTGATGTCATTAACTTCAGTGCATATTGAAATATAGATAGATATATATAGATATATATATATAAAGTAATGAATACTCCAAATGAACTCACCGGTCCTTCAATGGCTAATGTACGTTTAAATTTTAATTTATATTTTCCCCCATGGATTTTACATATTTGAACCATAGAAATATATTTTCTGTAATTTTTTACAAAAACGAGACGTTTTATACAAAAACTAAGATAAATACTCCCAACATTTAACTCTATTATGCAATGTCGAAGCGGTGGATCTAATTTTTTAAAACAGTATCGTTAGTTTTGAACTTGGCTTTCAAGCACCTAGATAATTAAACTCCTTTATAGTTGGTGTTAATAAAAAGTAACGCATTAACAAAGTAGTTTGTTCAAAGCAAAATATTAAAATATGCTTCAGATAATCAAATAAAAAAGTTTTATTCAATTTTTTTAATAACAATAAACTTTGTTTTTAAATTCTAAAAAAGTTGTGTAAAGAGTGATATCTTGAGGAGGAGGGTGACCCTTTTCTTATACGTAATAATTTCTGTTCGCTTATGAACTTTGATGTTGCTTCTTACTTTCAGTTGAATTTTTAAATTTAATTTCTTATCGTTTTAAATAATACCGTGTAATCCGGTTCTCTCTCCATGAACAATTCCGATACTTGTATATTATACACACATCGCAACTGTAGCATGACAATTTTTTTCGTGATTATAATTTAAAACTGTACATAAACTCTTGATTTTTTGTCGTGTTACTTAGGTAATACAGAACATTTGGTTTTCCTTCCTAATTTTGAATTTTTACACAAATTTAGCCCCAGCTAGTTAAAACTGTGCATAAATTCATGATTTTTTTTAATTTAGTCTAGCAGCTCTTTACTTTTAGTTGAAAAATGTCCTCTTGTGGAAAAAAAAGTTTTTGTCACTAACAAGTTTATCACTATACATAAGTTTACAGAAAATTTAAGTTTGAACTATTATTCGTTATTATTTCTGCACATCTTTGATTTAGTCTAGTAGCTCTTTACTTTTAGTTGAAAAATGTCCTCAATGATCCATCGTTAACAAATTTAGCCCTAGCTAGTTAAAACTGTGCATAAATTCATGATTTTTTTATTTAGTCTAGCAGCTCTTTACTTTTAGTTGAAAAATGTCCTCTTGTTGAAAAAAAGTTTTTGTCACTCTAACAAGTTCATCACTAGACAAAAGTTTACAGAAAATTTAAGTTTGAACTATTATTCGTTATTATTTCTGCACATCTTTGATTTAGTCTAGTAGCTGTTTACTTTTAGTTGAAAAATGTCCTCTTGAGGAAAAAAGTTCTTGTCACTCTCACAAGTTCATTACTAGACAAGAGTTTACAGAAAATTTAAGTTTGAACTATTATTCGTTATTATTTCTGCACATCTTTGATTTAGTCTAGTAGCTCTTTACTTTTAGTTGAAAAATGTCCTCTTGTGGAAAAAAAGTTCTTGTCACTCTAACAAGTTCATCACTATACAAAATTTTACAGAAAATTTAAATTTGAACAATTATTCGTTATTATTTCTGCACATCTTTGATTTAGTCTAGTAGCTCTTTACTTTTAGTTGAAAAATGTCCTCAATGATCCATCGTTAACAAATTTAGCCCTAGCTAGTTAAAACTGTGCGTAAATTCATGATTTTTTTTATTTAGTCTAGCAGCTCTTTACTTTTCGTTGAAAATGTCCTCTTGTGGAAAAAAAAATTTTTGTCACTCTAACAAGTTCATCAATAGACAAAAGCTTACAGAAAATTTAAGTTTGAACAATTATTCGTTATTATTTCTGCACATCTTTGATTTAGTCTAGTAGCTCTTTACTTTTAGTTGAAAAATCTCCTCAATGATCCATCGTTAACAAATTTAGCCCTAGCTAGTTAAAACTGTGTATAAATTCATGATTTTTTTATTTAGTCTAGCAGCTCATTACTTTTAGTTGAAAAATGTACTCTTGATTTAGTCTAGTAACTCTTTACTTTTAGTTGAAAAATGTCCTCTTGTGAAAAAAGTTTTTGTCACTAACAAGTTCATCACTAGACAAAAGCTTAGAGAAAATTTAAGTTTGAACTATTATTCGTTATTATTTCTGCACATCTTTGATTTAGTCTAGTAGCTCTTTACTTTTAGTTGAAAAATGTCCTCTTGTGGAAAAAGAAGTTCTTTTCACTCTAACTAGTTCATCACTAGACAAAAGTTTACAGAAAATTTAAGTTTGAACAATTATTCGTTATTATTTCTGCACATCTTTGATTTAGTCTAGTAGCTCTTTACTTTTAGTTGAAAAATGTCCTTAATGATCCATCGTTAACAAATTTAGCTTTAGCTAGTTAAAACTGTGCATAAATTCATGATTTTTTTTATTTAGTCTAGCAGCTCTTTACTTTTAGTTGAAAATGTCCTCTTGTGGAAAAAGAGTTTTTTGTCACTTTAACAAGTTCAACAATATACAAAAGTTTACAGAAAATTTACCTTTGAACAATTATTCAGTATTATTTATGTACATCTTTGATTTAGGTTAGTAGCTCTTTACTTTTAGTTAAAAAATGTCCTCAATGATCCATCGTTAACAAATTTAGCCCTAGCTAGTTAAAACTGTGCATAAATTCATGATTTTTTATTTAGTCTAGCGGCTCTTTAATTTTACTTGAAAATGTTCTCTTGTGGAAAAAAAGTTTTTGTCACTCTAACAAGTTCATCACTAGACAAAAGTTTACAGAACATTTAAGTTTGAATAATTATTCGTTATTATTTCTGAACATCTTTGATTTAGTCTAGTAGCTCTTTACTTTTAGTTGAAAAATGTCCTCAATGATCCATCGTTAACAAATTTAGCCCTAGCTAGTTAAAACTGTGTATAAATTCATGATTTTTTTTTATTTAGTCTAGCAGCTCATTACTTTTAGTTGAAAAATGTCCACTTGATTTAGTCTAGTAGCTCTTTACTTTTAGTTGAAAAATGTCCTCTTGTGAAAAAAGTTTTTGACACTAACAAGTTTATCAATAGACATAAGTTTACAGAAAGTAACCTCTTAGTTTAACTGAGGTTTTGGACCTTTCATCTATTTCGAACAAAAAAAAACTAGTTGAAGTTGTGTTTAAATTCTTCATCAATATAAAATCAAAAACATGAAAATTAAAAATGTAAAATGTTGATGCTATCATATCCTATTACTGTATTTAGTTGCCCAATGAGAGATAATTTCATCCAAAATCTTAATAGTGTCGTTATTTTTAGCTCAACTACTACTACTACTACTACAACTCACCGCTGCACCAGAACTCTAGTTTTTTTTTTTAAGAAAATTATAGTAAAAAAATTTCTTTGGTTCGAAAATAAACTATCCCCGTAAAATCTGAACTAATACAGGTTTTTGACCGTAAACTCTAGTTTTTGATCATAGTGTTCTCAATCTTTTAGGATGTATGGAGCGAGTGGGAGCTCACAGTTGAGGAGGAGGAGCTTCTTCTCTGTACTAGTACATCATTTGATGTTACCGTCGAGCTCACAGTTGAGGAGGAGGAGCTTCTTCTCTGTACTAGTAAAGAAATTGATGCTACGAACCGAATGTGTATTGTAGATGACGAGCGATTGGCACCAGGTTTATCTTCAATTAGAGTACGTGAAGATTTATTTGAGGAGATGTCTCCTTTGTTCGATATACCTATAAATGATAATGAGATTGAATATATACTACCCCCTCTCATAGATATAATGGTAGTGGAGGATATTGATAGTGAAGTTGTGATAATTGAACCAGACATTATATATTTAAAAACCATTGTAAATATTGATATTTCACGTGAATAAAAATATCTAGAAGAATAATTTATTTTTTATCATTGATAGAAAACTTGACTGTGTACTGATAGTCCTCTATTGGAATGATCTAATCAAACTGAAATATTAATATACAAAATTCTCTGCTGGTATCCTTATTCTATACATTTCAAATAGGAGAAAATAAATATAGTATAAACAAATTTATTGTATGATTATAATATAAAATTCATTATGCATATCGATAATTAGTTTTATCGTTAAATGATATATGAGAACTCTTCCACCACGGTTTTCGTTGTTTAAAATCCATTTCGTAGAATGACCTCTTATGTTGTCTCTTAAAGGACCACTTTTTCTCTTCTCTTAGAACATATTCATCATAATATTGAGCGTTACATCTCCGTCATGAAAAATAATCAAAATCAGAGTATAACTTTTCCTATCTTTTACGGAAAAAATTTGAAGTGAACTTTAAATTTTTATGTCTTCGTGAACTTAAAACTGAAGTGGAAGCTTTTTATTTTATCTGGTGACATTATAGATGAATTGTGTTTTTGATAAAATTCAGAAGAGAACTTGAACTTTTCTATCTTCTATGAAAAATTTAGCCTGCTAGTAGTATCATTATCTCTAAAATTCTTTTTCTTACATCTCTGATCTTTTTAATAAATATTCTGAACGTTTGACGTTCTATCATACCCTAAAAATAATGAACACTTAACAAAATAATGCATAAAATATTTTAATGAAATAACGACATGTAGAATATTAATATAAAAATATGTTAAATACATTATTATACATTATTAGTACACTTGCGCTTCCCTTTCCGTCAATTCATCTTTATATTCATTGATGATATTGTCTGCTAATGTCCTTTTTATTCTGCCTGCGATTTCACTATCTATTGTCAAATTATTTTTGCATAGATAGCAGTTTTGACACATTGACAAGATATGATTTATGATGTTGGTGCAGCTGTATGCATGCCTTCTTTTTCCCTTTGCTTTCATTCAAATGCTAACACCGGAAAGATGGCGATAAGATCTATCAACGGCTAACATGTTACCAGAACCAATAGCTAGAAGTTGTCCTTCTTCATCAACTATTATTTTTATGTTGGCATTCTCTTTGAGTACTAATTTCTCTGGTAATGTTAGTCTCGCATATCCACCGTTTGCATGATGGAGATTCTTGGGTACTCCAAAGGAATCTTACTTCTCGCTGTCATGACAACGCTTGCATACATTTCCAATAGTTTTACCACTTGCACTCGTTTGATAGTTCAGGTATTTCGCCTTGTCAGCATTCAACACGACGATGATTTTATCATGTGCAAATACTTTCGTCGAATAATTCATCTTCACTTTTTTACAGATATGAATTGTGTGTTTATCCTTCCACTGCGTAAAAAATACTGATTTAATGCATGCAATAAACTAGGTAGTGTCGATAAACTGCCATAGAGTACCAGTGGGAAAGCCGCTTCGTGTCTATGAACAAGCACAGAGTACGATTGGTAGAGCCGTAAGCATATTTCATGTCATTTTAAGATACGTAAAAAAGTCAAAAAAAATACCGTTAAAAAAATTCAAAAATTATTTTAAAAAATGGGGGGAGGGGTCCCGGTGGTCTTTGGGGACTCGAGGTGCATTAGGGGGACCGGGGGCCTTTGGGGTTGGGGTCGGGGACCTCACGATACTGCTCAAATGGAACTTGTGTATTATAACGACCACAGAGTTTCACCCTCAAATCCTCTTCTAAACCATCTTCTAAAATCATCTTTTAAAATGTCTCTAACCATTTCGCCGAAATAATTCCCTAAAATGTCTAAAACGGTTTCGCCCATTTTAACTTGTAAAATGGGTTTAGGATGGACATTAAGAAAATAACTTTTTCTGAACATATATAATTAAGTCATAAAAAGGTAATAAAAAATGGGGTCTCAGGGGCCTTTTGGGTGGTGGGGGCCCGTTGAGTGCCCGGGGAACGTTTGAGGACCGGGGGCTTCATTCGGGGTTGGGGTATAGGCGATCAGAGCACTTTGGTGTTGGGGTAGGGGGATCTGAGCCCTTTGTGGTTGGGGTAGGGACCTCGAGACACTGTTCAAATGGAACTTGTGTATTATAACGACCATAGAGTTTCACCCTCAAATCCTCTTCTAAAACATCTTCTAAAATCATCTTTTAAAATGGCTCTAACTGTTTCGCCGAAATAATTCCCTAAAATGTCTAAAACGGTTTCGCCCAAATAATCCCTAAACGTAATTTGTGCGTGTTCCTTTTGTTTGTGGCATCCCTGCGCTTTCACATTTAAAATTTCTAGAAAACCCTTTCCCACGTTAACCTCTTCGTCTCATAAATGCTCCTAGCCATACGATTATGGCTTCGTTTGAATATCAATTCATCTCTCCGACTTGAAGACAAGTGAAGCCGTATTTAAAAATAGAGTTTCTATCTCTTGAGACTCCCGCATAATTCCAAGATAACAAGTGATGTCATTTCTAATTCCTGTCACTAAAGATCAATGAAGCCCTATTTAAAAATAGAACATTAATTTTTCTCTCTGACCTATAGAGCGTTTATCCCTCAGACCTAAGATAAAAGAAGCCATACTTGTTTCTTTATTCCCCTTTCGTGAATCAATAATTCCCCGCCGATTATGTAAATCAATTTCTCAGGTTAGGTTAACCAAACAACAAAGAAGCCATGTTTGTTTCTTAATTCCCCTTTCGTGAATCAATAATTCCCCTCTATTATGTAAATCACCCCATTGTCATTACACCTGGACAAACAACAACAAATAAATCGACCTTGAAACATCCATCAAAGTGAGAAAAATCCTGTTTTTCCATTCTCACTAACAAAAACCATAAAACATCCATAAATTGCTGTACTCGTCGCTGTTTTTCTCATTCTCACTGACAAAAACCATAAAACAGACATAAATTGATGTTGACATCCATGAAAAACATCAAATAAATTGACCAACACTCATAACCGTCCAAAAAACATCAATAAAAGTGAGAAACATCATGTTTTTTCAAGTGAGAAAAATTCTGTTTTTTCATTCTCACTGACAAAAACCAAAAAACAGACATAAATTACTGTTGACATCCATGAAAAACATCAAATAAATTGAACAACACTCATAACCGTCCAAGAAACATCAATAAAAGTGAGAAAAATCCTGTTTTTTCAAGTGAGAAAAATCCTGTTTTTTCATTCTCACTGACAAAAACCATAAAAACATGCGTAAATTATGTACTGATCGGACTGGTACCCCCCTTTCTACTTTTTGCATGCAGACCCGCTATGCTTACCCCCCTCCCCCTAATGTGGCAACCTATAGCGCAAATTTATTTCTAAAGTAACGAAGAAACTAACAAAAAACCGGTGTCTTCTTGAATTTTACACAGCGTAAACTTGAGTGAGTGGCGCATAATACACAAATACCAAAATTCCTTCCCCCCGGAAATTAAAAAAGTTAAACTCAAATAAAATTCTCAAATTTGGAAAGCCTTATTATCCACGGGGGGGTATTTTCCGTGGAGGCATTTTTTGCCGGGGTATTTTCTGGGAGGAGGTATTTGCCGGGGGGGGGGGGGGTAAACGCCGGCCACCTAGGAGAAGATGAGTAGATCTTTCTATTAGAGAAAAGATGCATGAGCCCTGAAGGTTAAAAATGAATTTGTATTCCCCGATTTTCTAGTTTTTTTGTGAGATTCCCTTAAGTTTCCCATTATTCCGGAGAATACGTTTGATTTAGCGTGCAAATTGAATGTTGAGGGGATGACAACTCCCTATCGTTGCAGAAACAAAGTGGATGCGAATTAAAAGATTACACTCATATACTTAATGGAAGAGAGGCGTAAGGAAAAGGGGGTCAACCCCCCTAGTAGCATGACTTGCCCTATGGACGTTCCAAAGATGCCTGAAAATTAAGACATAAAAATCTCTGTTGACTTTCAGACCCCCTCAACATAGTAACGAAATGAATGAATTTTTGGAGGTTATTAGGGTTCAGAATGCAAGAATAGGTGAATGATAAGAAGAATTAAACTGGAAATAAATGAGAGCAAAGATGTGATGTTCGGTAACGACAAAATCGATCAAGTGGATAGCTTGACTTACCTGGGTAATATTATTAGTAAAGATGGTGGATCCCGTGAAGATTTAAAATCAGAATAGCCAAGGCGCAGGGTGTTTGTTGGTAGTTGAAAAACATTTTAGTAGAATAAGGTTATTAGTCATTGAACACCAAAATTAGAATATTGGAAGCCGCGGTAATCATTATAGTCAAGTTTGGCTCTGAAAAGCAAGTGCTTCGAAAGGTTGAGGAAGATATGTTTGATCTTTCTCAGAGGAATTGTCTAGAACAGCTTTAGATACATACCTGATTGATAGCATATCAAACAACAAGCTGAACGAAAAATATGGTTCGATTCAAATTTCTTAGGTTATAATAAATGAAAAATTAAGATGGCTTTAGGCTACATATTACGGATGAAATATTGCTAAAGATTGTGGTTCTTGGCTGTCCATCTGGGGCGAATCATGCATCTCTGCCCTGAATAGAATGGGATGAGTTTGTATGAATGAATTAAAAGAAATCAGAACTTCAAGGGAGCGGATAAAGAGTGAAACTTAAATAGATTAGTGTTGAGGAAGAGCATGGTAAGCTGTGTTGGCTTCACACTGCTACAATGAATTGCTAGTAGTAGTAGTAATGCCGCGGCTTTCATCACAAATCAAAAGGCCTCAGGGAAGAATAATAAGAATACGGCAATGTACTTTACAGTCTCAACGGCGGTGTCGATCTCCGTTTCATGTCCCTTCAGCCAGGAGGAGGCCTCAGCTTGACTCTTGCGAAAAAGACTATTTTAAAATCAGACTCGTTTAGTGTGGACCTAAGGCAAATTCCATAATCAACTCCATAAATCAGTTTTATTTACACGAAGGAACGAAAAAGCGGACACACTGAAGACCGCTGTTTACAGATCTCTTTGTCTACTTTTTATTGTGTTTGATTTAAAGTTTCTATATTGATTACGTATGTTACTGTGATTGTGAAAATTATTTTTGAGATAAAACCTCTCCTTATTGTCTTATTCTCTGTGACACCCTGAACAATTTTCTAGAGTTATCAACGAATCATAAAACGATTAGTTTACGAATCCAAAGACACATACTAAAAAAAAAAAAAAAAAAAAAAAAAAAAAAAAAAAAAAGCTCAGATTTCATTTTTTCTAGGAGCAAATGCTGCATAGGTTATTAGATCGAACTCGAAACTCCCAAAGACACAACTTAAATCCGGGCTGCTAATCCCTATTAAAAAAAATAATAATAAGATATGATGGAAGAAGATGAAAAAAATTAGCCCTCGCCTCAGAGAGGTCAAATATATCAAGGAAACGCAAAACCATACATAAAATTGTGTACCTGGCTCGGCTGATAGTAATTAGGCTGCTAGAACGACATTTTGAAAACCTTTCCAAACTCCCAACACAGGTCAGATGAATTATAGACCACAGAATAGTATAAATATATGCTTAGCACTAAAATCACACGAAGTTCGGTTGGGATCCAACTTCCCCTTCTGGAATATACGATGACGAAAAAGAAAAAAAATGGGTACCCCCGCCCCATATCTATTGCCAAAAAAGAGGCTACTGGATACCAAATGGACATAAATTGTTACTTCTGAAGAACTGTGTTTGCGGTCTGACTACCCCTTTGCAGATATCATGACAAATTGAATTGGACAGCAACCACTCTTTCCTCAGTACATCGGAATAATCCTTAAACCATGAAAGACCAAATAGGATAATTGTTGTCAGCCCACATAGAGTATTCTTGAGAACCATAAACTTTTTTTGGTAGAAATGTTTTATATAAGAACTTAGGAATCCCTCCCTTTATAGGAATCAAACAAGGTCCTAACCGCGTCTCACCCCAAAATAGTAAAACGTTGATATTTCTTCACATTTTCCATCCTGTTTTTCTTAAATCTGACAGCCATTCTAATAGATGGTCGGAATATAATAAAGTCCACCCAATTCTCAACAAAGGTAGGATAGGTTCGTCACGATGAGAACTAACGTCACTACAGTTAGTGGCCACACCCTTTAGTTCTCTGAACTCCGTTAGGATCCTGCATTGTATAAAAACCGCAATGAATAGCAATCACAGCATCAGTTCTTCGAGTTTTCCTCTGAGTTTCTAACACTTAGGCAAAGAGTCATGAAAACTTTGGTAAGTTGAACGCTGTATTTAGAATTCTACAGCCTCACTCATAGGAAAGTTCGCAAGTTACTAGCAATGAATTCTTTTAAAATATCTTATAACTATGTTTGGTTCAGTACCATCTTTTCATTGTCAGGATTTCTTGGAAAGACGCTATTTTACTGTTTTTTTTCCTCAAAAGCCAGCTTTTTTTGAGCAGACTAAATGAATTCCAGCCCCATACCGAAGCCACAGAAATAGTGTATACTTACCAAGCTAATGAAATTAACCACCTTTCAGTGAAAGCTACTGACAGTATTCAATCTCTATAACGAGATATGCTTACTTGCCACTATGCGTCTGGCCTAATAACAATATTAAAAATTATAATAATAACAAAAATATTTGCTCCCTGTTGAACATCCGAATAAACGGCTGACTTGTAAAATTACTCAGGAGAAAACGCTACCCGTTATAAAGCCTAAATGTAGTTGTTTTCAGATCAGCGATTGGCTGGGGGGGGGGGGAGACGGGCACTTACAAATTATGTAACGTAATAAGTAAGATAACAAACTGGACATACAAATAATCAAACTGAAAAGAGGTTTCGCCCCCTGAGCCCATCTTAAGTCTGCCCGTATGATAAAACCATAATATTCTAAGATTTTTTTTTTTCGAATGGCTCAAAATTATGTCGTTTTTACTGCTGTGTCACATTTTCAACAGTGTTGCTCCATTTAAACCGTGAAAATAAATTAGCAAAATTAATTGTTTGAATTTGAAAATGCTATTCACTCGTAAAAATTAAACCATTAATAATCATTTGATTCATGAAGACAACCAAACCTTCAAAGGAAAGGGAAAACATGTTAAGCTGTTTAATGTCTTATATTGTTAGTTCTTTTTCTGATTTTTCACCAAGGTCTTTTTTATTTGGCCCCCGACACTACCAAATGCTACATAACTGCACATGGAGGTCTTGGTCATTGAAACAGAATTACAGACTTCTTAAGTTATCTATGGTTGTATAAGTTTCAACTTAACTAATTCAAACAATCAGATTGCATATAATGCTGATTCGTGTAGTGATTCCATTTTTTCCTCTTTCTATCTACATTTTGGAAGAAATTATGAACAGGCAAGGACAACATTACAAGGACAGCAAAAGGTTAAACATCTCACTCTTATAGAACAAAATAAAAATAATAATAGAAAAAATTACCAAGCAAATCATTTAATTCTTTCCGGATAAATTCTAGCAACTTAGGGTTCAAAACTCTTTTATAGCTTTAGGATCAAATTTACTTTTTTAAGATACTTCTTTCGATAAAAGACTAAGAGTGTTGAAGAAAAAGCGAGGCCTTCGAGCCCGTATCCTCCGCACTAAAAACTTGAAACTTTTACGATTTTCCCCATGATTTTTTAAGGTTTTCTCTACAATCCGCCGATTTTTGGGCACTTTCTTTTAAATGTCAAGCCAAACCAAAATGAAATTCTTCATACGTACGTAACTGATTCTATTTTATACATAAATATAAATACAATTTCTTATCTTTTCAATCTCTCAGGCAAGATAAGTTTTCCAAAAATATCACAATAACAAAGAGTCTTTTTTTTAGGCAATTTTATTGGCTGTTTTGGCAGCAACAACAGCTAAACCTTTCATATATGGCCACCCTGGTTTCCAACCATTGTCTTACCCATACTTCAGATATGGCGTATACCCATACGCTGCCTACCCCTACAGCACACCAGTGACAACAGTTGTTAAGTCAGCAGAGGTGAAATCCGTAGCAACACCTTTCGCCGTGCCTTTAACCCCAGCATATACAGCGAGTCAATATCATTCTCAAGATGAACTTGGGCAAGCTAGCTACGGGTACGCTCATCCAGGTCAATCCCACGCAGCAACAAGAGATGCATTTGGTAACGTCGTTGGAAGTTATGCATACATAAACCCAGATGGGAAAGAGGTTCGTGTTAACTATGTCGCTGATTCCAATGGGTTCCGTGTTGCTTCAAACGATCTTCCAGTTGCCCCAACAGGCCCAGCGTATGAAATAGCTGCAGAACCAGTCCCTGTTGAAGATACACCAGAAGTCAAAGCTGCTAAGGCTGAACATTTCGCTGCTGTCGAAGCTGCTAAGGCACGTAACGTAGAAACAGAAGAAGAACAGACTTCAAACCGTCGAAAACGCTCAGTTGTCCTCACCTCACCAGTCCAACATATAAATCCATTCTCCTACAGGTACGCATACGCTGCACCAACAGTATATCGTAGTCCATTAGCTTATGCAGCACAAGTTCCTTACACTGCTCCAGTTGCCTACGTAGCACCAACTGCTTACACCGCTTCAGTTGCCTATGCTACACCCACTACTTATACTGCTCCAGTTGCATATGCTGCTCCAGCTCTTCCAGCGCAACCATTCAGAGAAGCAACTCTAACAAAAACTGTTTTGAATCCAGGGCATGCTGTATCCTACAGGGTAGACTGATCTGTCGATACTGCAAGGACCTCCATCTAATTTATTTCTAAATTAATTAAACTACCGAAAGAACTGACTGTTTTTTATATTTTATTGTTTCTAAATAAATTACTGCGGAAGTAACCTATATCTTTAACTGTCCAATCGAAAAACAATCTAGGGCTAAAAAAAGGAAAGAAAAATCGCCTTGCAATCTATTTGTGTTAATTACTGAATTTATAAAAAAAACGACTATTTAGACGATCAACTTTCTTTCTATATCGGTAGAAATTGTGAACAGCTAAAGGCAGCATTAGAAGGGCTGGAGAAGGGTTTCTTTCAAATTTTTTTTTCAATGAAATACTAATAGCATTGAAAAAGAATTTAGGAATTCAGGCGTGTACCCCTCCCTGTCTGACATGTGTACAATTTTCCCCTCATGAATTCTTGATATGTTCGGGGTAATTTGTCTTTTTTTTGCATTTTTATTTTGAGTCGCGAAGTCTCATTGAAACAAAATTCTATATATTTACGTAACCAACACTATCATATATATATATATATATATATATATATATATATATATATATAAAATATCTGCACGATACTATCACATAAATAAGAGCTGCTTTCGAGCTCTCAAGCATGACAAGCTTTTCTAAAATATCAGAGTAACAAAAATGTTCCCTTTGATAAAGGAAATTTTACTGGGTATGTTGGCAGCAACAACCGTTAATCCTTTCATTTGATGCTAACCTGCTTTCCAACTATTTTATTACCCACACACGTTCAGACAAGTACCATATCCATACGCTTCCTATCCCTACGCTATAAAAGTGATAACAATTTAAAGTCAGCAGAACTGGTATCAACAGCTTTCACCGTGCCTTTTTTTCAGCACATACTGCAAGCCATTATCATCTTCAAAATGAACTTGGACAAGCTGGCTATGGATAAGCTCATCCAGGTCAATCTCACACAACAATGAGAGATGTATTTGAAAACTTTGTTGGAATTTATCCATATATAAACCCAGAAGAGAAAAAGGTCCGTGTCAACTACGTCGCTGACTCCAATGGTTCGCGCGTTCCTTCAAATGACCTTTCAAAGTCAAAACTACTAAGGCTGTACATTTCGCTGATATCGAAACTCCGAAGGCACGGAACCTCGAATCATAGGGTGAAAAAACTCCAAACCGTCGAAACCGCTCATTGGTCGTCGTTTCGCAAGTCCAATATATTTACCCATTCTTCCACAGCTGCACATATACTGCGCTAAGAGTATATCGTAGCCCACTAGTATGTGCTGCACAAGTTCTTTATACTGCTTCAGTTGCCTACACTTCACTAACTACTTGTACTGTTCCAGCTGTATATATTTCACCGGCTCTTCCAGGGTAATCATGTCACAGATACAACACTCATAAAGACAGTTTTAAATCCAGGTCATACTGTAGCCTATAGACTGGACAATCCATACAGCTCGAGTCTAAATGTAATTTATTCCTAAATTAATTTAGCTGCAACAGATTCTCTTTCTAATTTGCTGTTATTAAATAAATTATTGTGAAAGTACACTGGAATCCTGAAATTTGAAATCATGATGTCAGGGGTTCGATTCCTGGTGTCGCTGGTTATTTGGTTAGGAACGGGGGTCAATGGTGTGACTCTGTAACCTCAGCCAGAGTCGACCCACCTCTAAATGGGTACCTGGAGGAATCTACAGAAAAAGAAGGGAAACGTCGGATGATTTGCCCCCAACTACGCATTGCACTCCCGGCCGAAGGCATTGAATCAGGAGATCGGTACCTGCACAACGCAGAAAATTGGTCAGCATGCGAAAAAAGTTTTTAATAATTTTTTACACTACATCCTTAGTTTTTCATTTGAAAAGACAGTATTGCAAAGATAGTTACTAAAAAAAAGAAAAAGAAAAAAAGAAATTCTATTTTTTTGAAGATAAACAGAGACTACTACATGACTATACTGCAGCTGAAGCTGCTAAGGAACAAAACCTGAAATCGGAAAGTAAATACACTTCCAACCATTAAAAGCAGTCCTCGTCAGTTCAGTATGCAAATCCACTCTCCTACAGCTAGACCTATGCAGCACCAAGAGTATGCTGTAGCTCGATTGTTTATGAGACATCCTGCAACAGCTACATATATTGTTCCGGGTTCCAGCCCTGCAACAATTACTTATGCTGATCCAGTTGTATATGCAGCACCAGAAAAATTCACAGAGAAATTTTTGAACTCAGATCACTCCGTATCATCCACAGCTAACTGAAGAACGCAGAACATTCACGCCAGCATTTAATTTATTTTGAAATTATTATAACTACCGAAATGACCTATTTTTTACTGTTTGTTTTTGAAAAAAATTATGCAAAAATATATCTTATATTATATAGCCAGAGGAATTTACTTTTTCGCCAATACATTTAATTATTTTGACCTTCAGCATTCAAATATAAAATACTTCTCAAAAAGGTCCAAATCACATAAAATTTAAAGCAAAGTTATATTGACTTGCACAAAGACAACTTTACAAGCAAACTCGGGATAAAGACTCAGCTGTATTCAGGAAATGTATTCAGCTGGTATTACATTATCTCCATGATTTTGAGTAATAATAATAATAATCAAAAGAAAAAAAAATATTCAGAGCCGATTTTTTGTAGCCCTACCTAATATTTTGGCTTTTGGGACACACATCACCCTTCAGGGGTAACTCTAAAGCTTGAAACAGCACCCTTCATGGAATACTACATGCTCAAAATATAGAAGTGAAATGTCTGGTTTTGAAAAGTTTTTGGAAGCTGCTTTATTTTTTCTTCAAGGCTTACATACTATCAAAGAGAGTTGAAGAGGTTTGAGGGGGGGGGGGGTAACCCAAAATTTATACACTAATTCTAGCTTTATTTCAGGATTATGTTGTTCTTCATCTTAAAAGAACCATTTTTGTTTTTTTATCACTGATGCACTTAGAAAGGAAAATATAACAAGGGAAAGATAACAAGAATTCTTTATCATGTTTTCAGGTATATTACATTCTTACACAGTAGAACAGATTAAAAAAAAAATTAAAAAGAAAAGAAACATTCTTTGTCAACAAGAACAAGAATTCTTTGTCAAGTTTTTCAGGTAAATTACGTTCTTACACGGTTGAACAGATTAAAAGATTTTATGAAAGAAAAAGAACATGAAATAAAAGCATAAAGTAGTAAATAAATTCTCTGGCATTTACTTTCATACAGCAAACTCCAGCAAGAGAAGGCTTCAGTCAATAACTATTAACATCAGGTTAGGGTGGGTAAAATACAGACTAGATTTATCAGAGGGAGAAAATGTAGCCCCCTGCCTACCAATGAAGTTCCAGCGTACGAGTTTATTGCTACTTTCATTTACAATGTAAAGAGTAACACTTTACATACGCAACATTACGCAACACTTTGGGTTTGTCCTTTTTTATCTTCCTCTGCCACCGATTTCCGTTTATTGCAAGAAAGTGGTAAAGGTCTGACTTGGCGATTTTTATAGAAAGTGTGGACCAAACTGATGAGTTTGATATTACATTTTGGGAAGTTACGTATAATTTTTTGCCAGCAGCCAAAAATATATAGTTTCTGCTTCTGCTTGAGTAAGAGCCAGGAGTATGTGAAATGAAGTCGAGAGTTTAGCAAAGGAGTCTATCTGAAGTTTTTCTTCCAAACTTTAGTTTCTTTGACATGTGTTTCTGATTTCAAATGCAAACACTGTTCAAGCAAGCAAACAGCGTGCAGTTTCAAACTAAAACTGGAATGAAATATAAAACTGCTTAAAACATGCAACGATTTCTAGGTCTAAATACCAAAATATGTTCTTGGAATATTTCATTTCCTGTGTCTGGGAGTGATACAAATGATCAGTATCACACCCGTTTTAAAAAATTGTGTGCACCACTTGGTAATTGCGTTGCATTATCGTTTATAGTCATTACACAGTCACTTGCTTTAGGACGACCTTCCCTGCCTTAAAAGGCGTAAAAGGTAGACTGACTACCACAAAGTATCCCCGTGTCTTCGGTAAAGGAGAAATCTTCAAGCAATGAAACTGTAAATTTCAACTGTCTGAAATTTATTGAGTGAAGTCTCTTTGACTAATACCAAATTTGTAGTGAATGCAGACGCGTGCGGAAGGTATGGGGGACTCAAAACTGGTGGACGTCTCTGAAAATCGGTCCACTCTGTTTCTTTTGCGCAATTACTAGCCCCATAAGTTTCAAGCAGATTGGAGGTCAGAAAAGGAGAATATGTCACTAAAAACTATAATTCTCATACCCTATTGCCCTAGAAGATAGTCCCTATAAAATTCAAGTCGATCAGTAAAAAAATATCTACCTACCTTTTTGCTCAAAAGTTTGTGATGGAAACTGATCCTGGAGAGGCGGTTGGGAGACCCACTTCGTAGTTCTGGTCAGAGATAAAAATTCTTGTTTCATTCAGCCCCAAACTGGGTGTAGCGTGTCTAACTTTTCATTCAGAAACGGAGGAAGAAAGAGTTGGGAATGATGAAGGCAGCAATTGTCCCACTTTGGTTCTCTTATCATACATATTGAAAATCCTTACGTGATCCCATGATTCTGGTTTCAAATAGATGCAACATGCCCACAGTTATTCTAAAAGTTTACATTGCCAGGGATAGGGGAGTTGAAGGCGCTAAGGACCAAAGCTGTGTCTCTGCTATTCCAGATAGAAAACCTAGAGTTATTCCACTTTAAGGCCCAACCTGCCTAGCTTTCTGCTAAAGGGCTGGTGTAGAGTTGTCGGAAGGACCAGGGGTCCACTTTGTGTCTTCAATAATATGGATTAAAATATGGACGTTTTCAATTTAAACAAAGAGTAATATGCCCAACTTTATACAACAAAGCTAGGGGTGGGGGGAAGGTATTTTTGGAGTAATTGGAAGAGGGTAGTGGGTTCAATGTAAAACGAACAGAAATCGAAACAAATAATCACATTAAACACAAAGATAACGCATAGTGTTATGAAGTATAAACATAGATAAACACACGTGTTATAAAGATAACATATTCTGAAAAAAAAAATACTTATAATATCTTATTGAGTAGATAAAAAAATTGATTACATTTTTTGTTGTTTAGTTTTTATTTATTTGTTGTTTGTTTAGTTTTTCTGCTGAATGCTTAGTTTTCCAAACATCGACGAAAAATAGAAAACAAAATAAAATCACTACAATAATCAAGATAACTGGAAAGAACTAATGGAAATAAACGAGATTTTAAAACAAAAATCTCAGCAATCCAAAATTCAAGATTTTATTTTAAAATATTTTTTGTATTTTTTTATGTTATAATTATAAAACCGTTTGAAATATATTTGGTCTTCTGTAAAGCGCAAACGACTCAATATACTTTAGAAGGTTTACGGTTATGGGGAGGGGGGCAGTAGCCAAATTACTGTTTGTGGTAATTTCTGGTCGCTTTAAGTTTGACCTGAGTACCAATTTGAATTTCTACCTGTTTTAGAATTCATCTATTATCAGTAACTGTTATCTTTATGTTTGATGTTATCATTCATTTTAATTTCTGTTCGTTTTGAGCTTCATTTATTCTTTGGTAGTAATGTCTGGTCGTTGTAAGTTTCAATAAGGTTCTTTACTTTTCTTTGAAAAACTTCTTCTTCGCAGGGTTTTAAACTAATTTCAGTCCATTTTTGATTGCCGAAGTTTCATTATTAGTTAGTATTATGAATATTTCTCCAGTTTTTCAGGTGTTCTGCATATGAAGTAGAATTACGGATTCAAAATTGCAAAACCCTATATTTATCAGCGTAATTACCGTTAGACAACAACGGTGGCCACATCGAGCCGCGTGTTTACTGAAGATTCCAGGACAGAAAAATATCAAATAAACCTATAAATATTTTTACTACGAATATAACGAAGCATATAGACATTATACAATGATAATTTAGTTGATCATGACGTAAAAAACGACGTAACATCATTTCATTCTTTACGGCAAACTGCATCAACAACTTTTCCCGCCAAAAAACCTTACTACGGACACAGCCTGCTAATCAATCATAGTTAAAACCGTTTACCGAACTTGCGGCCAGGAAAGAAAAGTATAATATAAACCTCTAAATATTTTTACTGCGAATTTAACGAAGCATACAGACATAACACAATGATAATTAAGTTGATCATGACGTAAAAAGCGGCTCAACATCATTTCAATCTTTACCGCAAACTGCATCAACAACTTTTCCCACCAAAAAAGCTTACGGCTACTACGGACACAGCCTGCTAATCAATCATGGCTAAAGCCGTTTATCGTACTTGCGTCACAAAAATAAACAATACAACTAACCACACCCTTAGAGTCATTGCTCGCACGATTCTACCAAGATTTCAGACTTGGAAATTCAGCAGAAAGTAAGGAGCATACATAAAGAAACCAAAAAAGGAAGTTGAGCAGTAACAGGGGGGGGGAGGAAGAATGGTCAACAAATTTTATTTGCGTAAAACATAAGCCTCTGTATTTTATACCATTGGTGCAAACAAAATAGCGGCAAACCAGCTGTCTCAGAAACTGGACCACTAATCTCAGATTCGAAAACTACTTTCATCAAATTTTAATTTTGGGGTAAATAGACAGGCAGTTTTCTCACTTTTCCCTGCCAGTTCTGTATATTTTTTAGTAACCAGCTAGCTTTCAGATTGAACAACTGCGTAATTTTCTATTGATATATACTAATTTTGGCTATAGGTTTAGCCATTTGTAGCTTGGAAAGCTCTGAATAAGCAGGCAAAGGCAAATGGAAGCGGCAGATTGAATGCTTACAATGAAAAACGTCAATCTCTATATTTTGGAATATTAGTTTAGTCCCAACACACTGGCACCAAACCCACTAGTTTCGGAAATTTGACCACTAGTCTGAAATTCAAACCACTAGGCTCATTAAATTGTAATTACTGGAGATAAATATATATAGTTTTCTAAATTTTTTTTCTCTCTGACAGCTCTTTATATCTTTCAATGCTGCATTGCTTTCGAATTCAGTGATAGCATGGCGTTCTATAGATATACTAATTTTGGCCATAGGTTTAGTCATTTATAAATGTTAAGAGGAAATGGTTTATTAAATAGGCTCAACTACTCCAGAGGTGCTATTCAAGTAAATGTGGACGTGTTAATACAAAATTTTAGTAGACAATTTCATAGTGCGGATACATAATTAACTAGGCAATTACTCTTAAATTTTGCTTATAGAAGAGGAATCAGATAGAACAAAAACAAGAAGTATACACTTTAATTCTCTATTCAATGTTAGTTCAAGTGTGGCTAGGTAATGGGGTCAGATACAGCCCTGGGCTATATACAAAAGTTTGCTGAATTTTATGGGCTTAAATTAATTTTTTTGCTTATTACTCAACAAGAGTTGGTCCAGTTCAAGATAAAGCAAATTTGAAAGAAAAAACACAATAAACCTTACAAAAGATTTTTGTCAAACAAGGGCGATGAAACTAAAGAAGTCAACCAAGGTTTTTGTTAAATTAAATAAAATCAAAACAAGTTTTATTTTAACTGAAAGTAAGGAACGACGTTAAAAGTTAAAATGAACAGAAATTATTCCGTATATGAAAGGGGCTGTCCCCTCCTCAACGCCTCGCTCTTTACGCTAAAGTTTTTTTTTTTTATAAAAATAGAGTTGTGAGAAAGTCAAACTTTAGCGCAAAGAGCGAGGCGTTGAGAGGGACAGCTCTTTCATATACGGAATAATTTCTGTTCGTTTTAAGTTTCAACGTCGTTCCTTACTTTCAGTTAAAAAAACTTTTTTTTTTAATTTAATTTTTGACCGTTTTTGAATTAATGCAGGTTTTGGTTTTGGCTCACCGTACATGAATAATTAAAACAAAATTTGCATATTAATTTTACTTTTATTTGGTTAAATGGCTTTCTCGAAACTTGTTTAATTTTATTTACGAACGTTTTTATTAGTAATAAATATACGTAACTTACGAATGAACTTACGTATCGAACTTCTATATTCATATATTTGTAATACATATATTAGGGGGTTTGCCCCCTAGTCAATACCTCGCTCTTTAGGCTAAAGTTTGAATTTTGTTCCAATTCTTTAAAAATGACCCCTTAATCACAAAGGCCGTTATTTAGAATAAATAGCTCTTATGAAAGTACTATAAAATTTTTGGCTTAAAGATCCAGGTATTGACCAGGGGGTGAACCCAATCATATACGTAATATTTTCGGTTCGTTTTAAGTTTTGATGTTGCTCCTTACTTTCAGTTGAAAGGCTTGTTTTTTTTTTATTTAATTTCCAATTATTTTTTAAATAATTCTGGGAAATCTGGCGCCCCCTTGATAGCAATGTCCCTTCCCCTATGAAAACTTCCTTCATGGAAAGATCCTCCCACATAACCCCCGACCCCCCCCCACTACCAGAAAAAAACCCTGAAAACGTCTGTATACTTCCCAATAACCAATACCACATGTTAACGTTGGGTAAAGTTCATAACTTTCAGCCCTTCCCCCGAGGACTTCGGGGGATTAAGTCATCCTAAAAGACACAGTTATCATATTTTCGACCATGCTGAACAAAATGGCTATCTCAAAATTTTGATCGGGTGACTTTGGAAAAAAAAGAGCGTGGGAGGGGGCCTAGTTGCCCTCCATTTTTTGAACACTTAGAAGGGGCACTAGAACTTTTAATTTCAATTCCAATGAGCCCTCCCACGATATTCTAGGACCACTGGGTCGATACGATCACCCCTGGAAAAAAATAAATAAATAAACACGCATCCGTGATCTTTTTTCTGGCAAAAAATGCAAAATTCCACATTTTTGTAGATAGGAGCTTGAAACCTCTACAGTAGGGTTCTCTGATACGCTGAATATGATTATGTGATTTTCATTAAGGTTCTATAGCTTTTAGGGGGTCTTTCCCCCTTTTTTCGAAAATCAGCCAAATTTTCTCAGGCGCGTAACTTTTGATGAGTAGAACTAAAGTTGATCAAACGTATATATTTGATTTCAGCATTAAAATCTGATTCTTTTTATGTATCTATTGGTATCAAAATCCCGTTTTCTAGAGTTTCGGTTACCATTGAACCGGGTCGCTCCTTCCTTACAGTTCGTTGCCACGAACTGTTTGATAGGGCATTACATATGGATTTTACTTCCTACCTCTCTTAAACTTTATCAGAAAACATGTGCCACTTCGTCAAACACAAAAGTCCAGAGGTGTATATTATCAGCGGTATCTTCGAGAATTTCCAAACAAAATTTCAACTGCTTTTGAAATATCCTCACTGAGCAACACTATATTTGTAATGCAACACATTTTTTCACTCAGTTAGTGCACAGCACTAGGAAAACTTCCACAAAATGCACCGCTTGAATTTATGTTTGTGTTTCTGAATCTTAAAGACATTCATCAAAATCATGTATATCGTAATGATGTACCCATCTTCCAAAATCAAGTCTAATATCGCACATCTTGAGATAAGTCCTTAATAAGACACATACAATTGGGGAGCATATGCTTTTTATTTAAACATTAGCTTTTCAGATAAACTTTCTTCTACGGTTTAAAAGAAAGTAACAGAACCAGGCGAATGAGAATTTCTGTAATTAACTCAAATATGTACACATGAAAATCTTTGAAAGCTTCGTTCGTCTATATCAACTGATTGCCTTTAAATATTAAAAGAAAAATTTGTCCGGAAAGCGATTTGTTTATCCTATGGACTACAAAGAGGTTTATTTTGAACTAAATTATTTACGCAAATGAATTTTTATCTATGTTGTCAGCGAACAATTCTATTTCACACTTGTCGGTAGATATTGTAGACTTCAGACATATCTGGCCCCATTACCTAGCAAGAAGACATATGGCATAAAGTGTCTTCTGACTTAGTTCAACATCCACCTCAGCATTTCCAGAAAGTTTTAGATTAATACCCTTAACCGTTAGTGAGACATTAAAAACATCCCTTTTACAACCTTGACGGATGTAGTGGCTTTTTATTTAGTTATTTATATCCCCCTAACATTCCCTTAAATATTCAGCTTAATACCCTTGGCCGTGCTTGAGATACTGCTGATACGCCCTTTCGACAACATGTATGCATGTAGTCTTTTGGTTTTAACCAAATCTCTAAGCCATTTCTGAGATACTGCAGATACACCCTTATGCCAACCTGTATTCAAATAGTGTCTTTTGATTTAGTCCAACATGCTGCCAATATTCCCTGAAACTTACCAATTAATACCCTTAGCCATTCTTGAAGTATTGCAAGATACGCCCTTTTGACAACCTTGAGGCATAGAGCGTCTTTTGATTTAATTGAACACCCCCTCAACAATCGCCGAAAGTTTAAACTTTAAAGCCTTTGTCGTTCCTTAGATATTGCAGATTCTTCCTTTTGACAAGCTGGATACACACAGTGTCTTTTGATTTAGTTCAACGTCCGCCTCAACAAAATATTTAAGAGTTGTTTGTGTTTGCAGCGGTTTGAGTACAGAAAATAAATTTCAGTGTATTTTAGTACGAGGTTGGTCAAATCAAATTGGTGTTGGTGCTATTGGACACAGGCTAATAGCACCAGAAACTCTAAAAAAGATTATCGATAACGATACATACAAAAAACAATCGTTTTTTTTATGGTGATCCCAAAGATTATGCATAGATATATACCTACCTTCTGAGCCATTCTTGTCCCATGACTCCCAGTGTCCCCCATGCAATGGCACGGAATTTTCCGCAATTGCAAACAACAATTAAGGGCTCTCAACGGTAGGTTCAGTTTCATTAAACTCCTCACCTTATACTGCTTTAATCTGGGTGTAAAAACGCAGTGCTAGATTTCTCTAAACCAGTTAGCCAAAGCTGAATCTCCTGGTTCCGAAGGCGCGATTCAATCTCACCAAGGAAATCGTCAGGTTTACATTGGAGATCCTGATACTTATTACATGCCCACAAAAGGCCAGCATCATCCAGCAGGGCTTTAACCTACTTACTTTTCTAGAAGAATTCAACATCTCAGTGTAAGCCGTCTTTGTCAGGCGGTTATCCGACAAGCGTGGTACATGTGGCCAAAACCTAATCACCTTTAAGGTCCAAACTACTTAAAATAAAGAAATTGCAGAGATTCCTGTTATTTCACCACAATAGTCCCCTACAGTTACAACCCTAATGGGCAATTGGTAGGCCTTCAGCCATGAAAAGATACTTGTGTATCTTCATATTTTTAATTCCTATGATATGCTTTTATCAGAGTAGAGGATAAACAGCTGCCATACCGCATAAAATCATCAACGCGAAGTGTACTGTCCAGTTCCAATATGCTGCAATCTCGAATCTCAAATATTTATTACCTGGGGGCCACTTTGATGGACTCGTCTTCACAAGTAAATGAGAAATAATGGTGTTCGTCGGGCTTCCTACTTGGGAAGATGACAATCTTTGTCCTGGATGCGTTCAACTTCATCGATTCGGGTAAGGCTCAGGTAAATTCAGGAGAGTTTGGAGTTCCTCAGTTGACTTGGCCACTAAATCTGTGTCGTCAACGAATAGTAAACAAGAAAAGGTTCGCTAGCGAAACAACTGGGGCTCATCTCTGTTCAAGGAACTGTGAAAAATCAGTAATATACAGAGTAAAGAGCTTCGGTGACAACGTGCATCCTTGACGGACTCCTCTGAAAGTTATGAATGGACTAGATACGCCTTGGTAATAATAACCACAGACAAAATAACCTCATACACATTAATTAACAATTTAAGAAAAAGCCTATGTAGCACTAGCTTAGCAAGGTAACAGAATAAAATAGGCTTATCAATACTACCAAATGCCTTTTCAATGTCAAGAAGGGCGACATAAAGCTTACCTTTTCCCCTGCAATATTTTCCTATAAGTGCTTGAAGTGTAAAAACACAGTCAGTAGTTGAATAGCATTTCCGGCATACTCATTGCGTCTCGCTAATAATGTTACCCTTGTTGAGCCAGCCCCCAAATTTAACATCTAAAACCTTTTCCAAGAATACATTAATAGTTGGTACTCGGCTAATTGGGCGATTATTACTGTGCGTGACAAGGTCGTCCTTTTTAAATAGCGGCTTTAGAACCGACATATTGCATGGTGCTGGCTATCTAAATGAAACCATGACCACATTAAACAAAATTAATAGAGCTGACAATAGGGGCCCAATTGATTTTAATACATAGTTGAGGGGATTCCATCAATACCCAGAGAAGGCCCTCCACAGTGACTCTTAATACTTGCTTCAACTCACTCCCTGGCATCTCCCATATGAGCTGGTAAGAATCCTCTGGGAAGGGAAATTCATTAACAAATGAATCAATCGGATTGCTAGACACTTGCGAGTTTATGGGCGGGACAGCTAAATCTATTATTTTCCAGGTTTTCGAAGTAAGTCGACCAGGAGTTAACGTCCGGGATTGCTTTCATTGGTCATGTGGTGCACGTAAAAACTTCCATAACTCTTTGATACTCGCGAATCTGTGAGCTCGAAAACAATCCTCTTGTTTTTTAATTCAGGATTGTGCTTTATTCTTGTTTACTAAAGCCTTGTGTTGCTTTCTAGCTAATCTAAATGTCTAATCTAAATTTTGATGAGGGCTTCTTGTCGCTGATCTGGCCCATTAGCATTTTTATCTTATTTAATAAACTAAAAACCTTACTGAGTTTGTACTCTTCATCAAAAGGGCTCATTTTCAGATGTATTGGTTTCAAAACCCAGCCAGCCTCTTCATGGAAGAATTGTGCAGGGAGACAGCAATTTTGTCGGGGTCCGAAAAAATTTCGCATAAACCTTTTAACTTATCCAAAATCTCTTCCGAGCAAAATCAATCTTTCAGTGTTTTCGTTTCTTCCTCAGTCCAATCATAACAAACATCAAGTGACATGCATCAAGTTATAAAATTCGTCCAGTTTAAAGCTACGAGCCTGAGAAAATTTGGTTTATTTTCGAAATAGGAAGAAAAGATCCCTAAAGAGTAAGTGGTCTTGATGAAAATGACAAACATCACACTCAGCATATCACAGAACCCTATTTTAGAGGTTTCTGGCTCTTATCTACTAAACAGTAAAATTTTGCATTGTTTTTTTCGAGACGGAAGGTCACAAATGCGTATTTACTTGTTTTTTTCCAGGGGTTATTGCATCGAGCCAATAGTACTAACAGAATCGAGTGAGCGCTCTTTCGAAAGAAAATTAAAAGATCTAGTGCCCTTTTTAAGTAGCCGGATTTTTTTGCCGTTTTGCGGCCCAAAACTGAATGGTGAAAAAGGTAAAAATTCTAAAATAGCCAATCGATTTAAAACTGTTGAAAACCTATATATTGAGCTTTCCAGCTTCAGAGGCAGTATTTATTTTAAAACTTCATGAAACTAAGTTGATTCACTTGATGTTGATAAAAGTATGTACAGTGATGTATGATCACGCATCCACTATCATCGAGGACCGCTGCCGAGTCATTGTTTAGGTGAGGAGGGGAAGGTGTGCAAGGCATGATACCCCCCAAAAGTATATATTTAACCCCATATTTTCTAAATTGAGCCTTCATACAAATATAGAAGCGGGTGCGAGGGAAACAGGAGGTAGAAATAAATGTCTGATCTCCCTTCATTTGGACTTCGCCTGAACATGGGTGCTGTGGAGTGGTAAATCCCCTTAAATTGCAGAAAAAAATGTTTCCTCCGTAGCATGAAACATTGCATTCAAATGCTTGCCGGCACAATGCTTACCGGCATAAAACCTAATTTAATGATGTTTATTCACTTGCTATTTGATAAAATCATGGGCCTAACCTTAGACCTTAGATCATCCAGGGCCAGGAATGGTGCATAGGGTGTCCACGAAACCTCGTGAGACATATCGGAGCTGAGCAGTAACCATAATGTCCTCCGATTGTGACTGAAGAGACAGCTCCACGTTTCCCGGATCCTGGTCGTACTGTCGTCGTATGGTGTGTCTTGATCACCTTCTTTTGCACCTCTTTTCGGGACACCACTCATATACTGTACTTGGGAGTTAATCCTCTGGCGTAAGAAGGACCTGGCCAAGATACGTCCATCTTCTATGTTTCAGGAGGTCTGTCGCTAACGGCTGACCACTTCATCGGCAAAATTCTACGTTGGTGATCTTTTTTTGCCACGATATGTTTAGGATTCTTCTAAGGCACATGTTTTCAAGGGCTAGGACATGTTTCTCCACTTGAACAGTTATTCCAGCATTCAATTGCATAAGAGTTTGGACATCACATTGCTATTCAGTGTGAATCTTCAAGCGCATAGAGAATTTACAACTGCGTCAAATTGTTTCAACTTTCTAAAAGCCGATGTCACTTGTCCAATCCTCTTCTTGATGTCGTTGGCTATTTCACCATCATATTCAATTCAACTGCCGCAATACTTAAGTTCATTGACCTGCTCAACTGCCATATCTTTGAATATTAGTATCAGCGGAGAATCAGAGGTGGCCGTTCTCTTTGTCTTACTGACATTCACAAAAGTCCACAATTTTCCGCCTCTTTGCTTTAGATTACCACAGAATGTGGTCCATAACATTCAAACAGTTCGTGGTAACGAAATGTAACTAAGGAGCGACTCAGCCCAATAGAGACCGGAACTCTAAAAAATGGAATTTTGATAACAATATATGCCTTTTTACTATCTTTTACGCTGATTCAAAATATATAAAATTAATTGAGTTTAATGTAATTCATCAAAAGCTACAAGTCTGAGAAAATTAGTCCAATTTTTGAAAAGGCGAAAAATACCCATAAAAAGTATAGGCATCTTAATGAAAATCTCAAGTTCAGATTCAGCAACCCTCTTATAGAGGTTTCAAGCTCCTTTCATCTACAAAAATATGGAATTTTGCCCTTTCTTGCCAGAAGAAAAGATCACTGATGTGTGCTTATTTATCTTCTATTTTTTAGGAGTGATCGTATTAAGCCAATGGTCCTAGAAGAACGGGAGTTGAATGGAAATAAAAAGTTCTAGTGCCCTTTTCAAGCAACCGAAAAGGTTGGAGAGCAACTAGCCCCCCCGCCCCGCGCACGCCCCTTTTCCCCCAAAGGCATGCGATCAAAATTTTGAGACAACCGTTTGATTCAGCATATTTGTGAGGTCCAATAACTACGCCTTTGGGGAAGACATGACCCCCCATACTCCTTGGGGAAATAGCTGTAAGCTACACAATTTTGCCCATTGTCCACATATAGCCCAGCATTTGTTATGAGGATATATACAGATTTTTTTTTTGCGGGGGGGGGCATTTTGCGGGGGTATATTCCACAGGGCGAAATTTCCTTGGAGAAGAGTTTCCTCGTGAAAATATCGTGGACAATTTTACATGGGGGGTGGGGAGAGGATTTCCTGGTATGATTTCAAAACGGTAATAAATTTAATAAAAAAGTTTCAACAAAAATTTTCAAAAACAATTTCAAAAAATTTCTAATAAAGTTTGTTCAAATGAAAGTAAGGAGCAACATTAAAATTTAAAACGAAGAGAAATTATTTTTATATGAGGGGACTGCCTCTTCCTCAACCCTCGCTCTTTACGCTAAAGTTTGACTTTTTGTTACAGTTCTTTAAGAAAGACTGCTCAAACACAAGGACTGTTGAATTTGAACGATCAGTATTTTCAAAGAACTTGAAGACTTTAATTCTACATTAAGAGTACGTACCACGCATTATTGTAACAGTTAACAATGGTAACAACTGCAACACTATTGCAACAAAAGTGTTCTAATAACTGGAACAGCAAAAAACGTACATGAAATTTAAGCCAAGCACTACCAGCCACTAGCAACACCTACTAAATCAACGTTCTAACTAGAAGGTTTTTGCAACAACACGTAATCTTTTTTTGCAACTTAATTATTTTGGAAAATTGAGCCTTCTATTATGTTAATGTTCCCAGTGAAATATTCAGTTTTGCGACAAGTCTGTAGCTTGAACTTGCACTGAAAGTAAAAGATATCATTGGGTAGTAGTTCAGCTTTAGCTGCTCATTGAGCCAGAATAACTATGCAAGTTATACTTTTCTTGGGTAATGATCTAAGTTTGTTTAAGAAATAGAAAATTGTTCCTATTTTCAAAGGTTTTGAATCTGTTTTTACCACATTTTCCAATCTAAAAATATCAAGCAAATTTCAAACAAGTAATTCAGCAGACAGATACAACTTGATTCAAATGATAGCAGTATCATTTTCTTATGTTCAAACCTTATTTAAGTATATGAATCCAGAAAAAAAAGCTTGCCAAAAACTTGCATAGGGAACACAAACCTTAAAATAGATAAATGTCACTGAAGCATTATATCACCATACTACTACTAATACTACTAATAACTCACCGCAGTACCAAGCCGCATGAAGGCAACACAGGTACGCACGGTCCTACTCCATCTCAATTCTAAGCCTACCTATTTACACTCTCCCAGGAAGTTCCCATTTCCCTTAAATGGGATATCACCATATTATATGCGGTATATGGTGATTATGTTATATCACCATAGCTACCTTGTAAAATCTGAGGAAAGTAGTTGGACATAAATTTGAGATTTGAGAGGTTTTCAGAAAATCGCTGATGGCAGAATATTTTTAATATGATCGGGATAGGTTTCAAAGTCCTTTATGGTTTCAAAGCAAGATAAAACACTTTACCTTTTCTAGACGGCGATGGAGAAGGGGCAGCAACTTTGAAGCCAACAGTGTCAGCTTTGGCTTGGATAAGAACCTGCATATTTTCAGCACCTTCTTTAACTTTAGCCAGAATACCTAAAACAATAGGTAGTAGAGTGTTTATTAGAATAATACTTCGGCTTTATTTGAAAACAAAACAGAAATTCTTTAGTATATATTTAATAGGATATTCCAATAGCAAGGCAACAAAAGAAGACTCGAACATCAAAAGAACAATAAAACGTTCTATTATTTACTTAATCGTAAAACCACATAAAAGAAGTTCGAAACTAAATTGAAATTGAAAAGAAATAAAATGCATCTTTAACGACAACAAGCACAAGTGATAAAAAAAATAACCAATCCTTAAAGCAGTGATGACTAAAGAACACCCAGACTGAATTAGATTCTGATGAAATAAAAAAGCTGTAGGAAAATTCTTTACTTAAAAATTGAGCAGTCAAAAGTCAGTTCAAAAATGTAAAAAAAAAAAAAAAAAAAAAAAAAAAAAAAAAAAAAAATCCAAATTGGTGAACATTTTTTAGCGTTTCAACTTTTTCTTCTCAGGAAATTGCTCAGACCCCTGCAGACTGCAGACTACTGTAGATTCCTGTGAAACTGATATTTAAACTGTTTAGTGTTCATTTAAAGTCCCAACGACAGTGAAAAATAAAACTGTTGCTTTGAATGGGCCGAGCAAAAACTTATACCGTCATATATATCGTAAAAAATGAGGAAAAATCGGAAATTAGATTTTTCACAGAGATGACCTCCATATTCAGTTATGCAATTTTTGGTAGTAGCGGGCGCCAAAGTTAAAACAAAAAAATTAGGAGAAAAAAAGGTGATAAATAAGTTAAAAACATACATAACCAGACAGCTTAAGAAGCTATAGTTTTATTTTGTAAGTTTAGTTGTCTTTGGGAACCAACGGAAGTAAAAATTAACTAATTAGTTTTAGTTCTTTATTCCTTCGACATGGCAACACTGACTAAACTATGGCACTACCCTAAAAACTTCGTAAACTTGAAGCAACCAGAGAAAATCTTAGAAAATCGCGTTTTTAGATATGAATAAAGCTAAAATGGGTCAGGGGGAAAAAATGCTTTAACTTGATGTCCTTAGTACCTGAATAATGAAATCAATAATGCAGAACCGTTAAAGAATTTTTCAAATGTAACATGGATATAAGATTTAACGGTAGATCTTGTCAAAAAATTTAGAAGTAAAAACACAGAACTAATTAGACAAACAAACATGCAATTTGAATTATTCTCACCGTGTTTATCTTTTTCCTTTAATACTTTTTCCATATCGCTGGCTTTGTCCTTTACCTTTCCAAAAAAGTCTGATGCAGAAATAAAGAAAAAGAAATATATTAACAACAACATATAAAGAAACCCCCGAAATTCCATTACCATAAATATTAATTGGCTCCCGACTTTTTGCCTGCCAGCTCTTGCCAAACCTCTTAAGATCCAAACACGTGTGAAGGTTTTTCTGACACAACAGCAGATACACATTCAAATGTGTATCTGAACCTATCTGCAGGTATGAATATCATTCAATGACGTTAGCCAATCCGTGTTTTCATTTGTATGAGCATGAAAAGACAGCTGGTTGCTGAGGTAAGCCTTGTGTAGCTAGCTGGGGCTAAAAACATAGGCTAAGTCGTATTACTGCATAGATGAGTATAAATTGCAGACGAGGGACCTCCAGAGGTCAAGAGCATTTGCGGACATTTTTGCTAACGAGGGAAATAATTTTCTGCTAGACTGATAATTCAACCAATAAGCATACCTGCAGCATACTTACTATACTTGAGTCTAAGCATACTTGAAAACAATAAATCTTTGACGTTTAATATTGTCTGAATAACGCCTCTTTTGTTGGCATCCATGTTTTACATAAGGCGCTGTTTCTCATTTGATACAAGTCACCTCTACTTATAGTCCATTGTTTTGCATAAGAAGACTCGATCTTGGCCAGTCATTCCAAGCAAAGTATTTACTTTTGGGATGTTTTATTTAATACAGAGAAAAGGGTTTGGAAAACTACAGTCAAGAGAAAGTGGGTAGATTCAAAGCTCTTCTCTTCATTTTACGTGTGAGACCACAGTTAATATGACATAAAATTGCCGAACCTAAGACAAATATCTGAATCTCTCAAATTCTCGCTGAAACAGCACGCCAAATTTTCTCTCGAAGACTTAAATACAGGTAATCACTTTATAATGGGGAAAACAACATACATTTCAAAATAATTTTCCCTTGGGAGGCCTCAGTCAACCAGGAAAGACATGCGCAAAGAATTATTTCATAAAAGGAGGCAAAACATGAAACTTTCAAATTATAGACAAGGAGGAACTAAGCTTTCTTCCACAGCTCCGCTGGATACACACATAGTCCGGAATATTCCGGCAACGAAGAAATGAAGTTAATTGAAAATTTTTTAGTTCTACGTCAGATATGTAAACCTTGTGTGCTTTTTACCCTAAATACAACAGTGGCAGGTCTGGGCCCTTCTCTCTAAAAGCTCGGAGTCCCTAATGAAGGACTCAATAGGATCCAAATCTGTATCAAGATAGAATTGGGTACTTGTATGATATAGCCCCTACCGCTCAAGTTGTTCATTCATTGATGCATTATAGAACCGGTTTTTTATCGTTAGTTTATTTCAGGATAGCGTAAGACAAGACAAATAGAAGTGACAGAATAAATAAAAAAAAATTATGTAATTTAGGCTATATATTTGCACATTAGGGGGGGGGGGTAAATTATTTGTAAATCGTGAAGTTAGAAAACAATTCTTACTTCATAATATGCAGAATAATTGTACCATGCAGACCCGCCCAAATTTATTTCTAAAGTAAAGTTTTTTTTTATCATACTAAGGTATATTTCATTAGGACTGAGCGTCAGAAAAACATATTAGAAGTATATTAGGTAGGGGCTATATTATACAAGTACCTAGAATTGTTACGCAATAAATTTATAGAAGTCTATTACTTCAAATAGAGAAATTTCTTTGTGGTTTGACGACTTTGAATATGGCTTATTCGAAAATTTTATACAATAAGGAATAGCGTTGACTCTGAGTTGCACTGATAAGCGAAGAAACGGATACAAGAAACAAACTAAAAGTTACACCGAATAATGAAATCAGACCTACAATAAAAAGAAACTAGATTATTTTGCCTGGACAATGTAAAGGGCTGCAGCAGCCTTTGGTAGCTTCCCCAACCTAAATGTTGCAGGAAAACGTTTCAGTTTTCCTTAATTCCGCTTCAAATAACCGGAAAAGTGCCTACCTTTCTGCTAAAAAAGATGGCAGTAAGAGGGTCTTGGGGAGAGGTGTTTGAGATGCAACGCTTGAGTCCACTTCAAACAAAGCGCCAGATCCTCATGCTTTTACTAAAAAGTTTATGGTCAGAAGGAGGGGTCCCATTGGACGGAACAAGGGGCAAAATTAATACTGTAAGTATATAGACTGAAAATTCTTGCATGACCACAATCCTGACAAGGTCCACCATACGTACTTTTCACACAAAAATGTTGGTGGGGAAGGGTTGGGGATTACTAAAGAGTCCATTTTATTTCTCAAAATAAAACAGATCAACATTTTTCCGTAATTACGATTCAAAAAAGGTGCAATACGTCACTTTTCTATTAAAAAAAACAAAAAACTATAAGGAGGCATTGAAGGGACCAGGGGACCACATTGCACCTCCAATAATAAAGATCTGAAATGCTTGCATGATTCCACATTAAACATGGTATCACCTGTCTACCTTTCTGTGTAAGGTTGGAAGGGTACTAAGTCTATCTTGGACTTCACTTGTTTTAGAACTAGTCAGGCCTTCACCCGTTTAAACAACGAGCCAGGACCTAGTTTTTTTTGCCTTGAATCAAGACTTGGCTTGTTTCTGCAACACCTGTGGATTTTGGTAGTTTTTATATATAGTCGTTTCACGTCTTGTTCTTCCAATATACACATCCATAATTCAACGGCAAGTTTTGTATGAAAAACAGATGTCGTACATAGGGACAAGATCATTAGAAGTTATCTATCACGGATATACAATGTCTGGCTTGGTTCAAAATGACTACAAATCAGTAGATGCCAGTAATCTCGGAGAAATGGAGTAGATCTCGGACTCTCGGAGTCCGAGCAGTAACCTCGGACAAATGGGAAAATACTCATTTTATGCATCTCTAGATTTCGTCTATTTATTACTATAAGAAGATATTTTTGCACATCTTAGGTAATTGAGATTTTTGTCTATTTTCAACTCGAAACTGGTGTCTGCCTTTCCATTCGAGAGCAGAAAAATGAATCGAAAAAAAAAGAAAGATTGGCAGAACAGATTCAGGTAGTCCTCTCCAAAATATATTATAAAAGCTGATTCAACTCCCACTATGGAGTTGGCTCAAGGATATGTACAAACGATCTTTTTGGCCCAAGACTACAACCATAGGCAGCTTTCCAAAATATAATACCATATTCCTTAA
The DNA here is from genome assembly GCF_049724085.1 of Artemia sp. Qi Xiang Cuo. NCBI lineage: Eukaryota > Metazoa > Arthropoda > Branchiopoda > Anostraca > Artemiidae > Artemia > Artemia sp. Qi Xiang Cuo. The sequence continues at coordinate 39,282,759 of NC_142798.1, forward strand.
TCCGGCCTGTAGTTCACACTTTATACAAAAACTACAGAGGTTAGACATTTGTCACTTTCTCGTAATTAACTAAAATTATCTGCATAAAAGAGGAAAAAGAATCAGAAAAAAAAATATTGCTAACGTTACAAACCTCCCACAAGTAAGCGCGGTGTTACTGTCACCTTCAAATCCCAAAAATCTAGGGCGCTCGTTGTGCTTTGTTTTAGGGTGGTGAAATGACAGTTTTAGCTCAATTTTTAGAGAATTTGTTATTAACTACTTCCAATGGCCAAATTGATGGATATCAAACTCATTTCCTAAAATATGTTTGGCTTTTCGACTTCAGTATTATAATATTAGCCTCAGATTTACATCAACAAGCTGAGAAATTCTTTGATACACACTGTATTAGAAATCGGAAGAATAGGAAGTTTAGAAGAATGGGAAGATATTTCGGCGAACCAAGATTATAATGTTGGAAGCTATAGTGATAACTGTGGTCAAGTACGGTTCTGAAACTTGGGCGCTCCAAAAGACAGGAGGATTTATTACATGTTTTCAAGAAGAATTGTCTACGGATTGTTCTAGGTACCCGTTTGACTTGACCGTATTTCAAATAGTAAGCTATACAAATAAATGGGTTCTATCCCACTTTCTTGAGCTATAATGAGAGAAAAGTTGAGATGGGACACGTTCAGCGGATGAAAGAAGGCAGATTGCCAAGGATCATCCTTTTTGGCCAACCCTCTGGGGCCAAACACAGGTCCCCAAACTGGGTGGGAGGAGGTCGTAAGGAAGAAGTTAAGAAAAACTTGGGCTTCTTGGGAAAGTGTAGAGGGAATCTTTAAATAGATTGGGATGGAACGGTGGATTGGGATGGAAGGTGGAACGTGCGTGGCTGTTTTTGCCTAAGGCAGCGTGGTGCTGCAGTGACTAGTTAATATTTAGTAGTAGAAATTGGAAGCCATCTGTATATAGACACATTGAAGCCAATGTCGTAGTATGCTTTGTTTTGTTTTAAGACTCTCATTTTGAAAGTTCAGACTCAAATTCCTAATTAGTGACTTAAAAATCCTTAAACAAAAATCTTGAGAAACATTAAACCACAGTTTTTGAAATACGTGCTCACTGTTTTTGCTCATTGACTTCTAAATTGCAATATTAGCCAAAATTTGTAATCTAGAATCTAGATTACAATTTTCTGATTAATAGATTACTAGATGCTTGCAAACCATTGGTACCAAACAGGGAGAAATTTGAACTTTATGGAAAAATGTAAACTACATATTACACTTTGGCATAGGAAACTCATATTGGACTCTAGTATCATATTTGTAATTCGTGGCTCCAAAATCCCTTTAATACCAATCTCACTGGAGTCAAACAACATTTCTAAAATATGTTAGTACCCTTTTCTTTATTTAGAACTTTCGTTAACCTTGAAATTGCAAAGCCCAGACACCCTTGAATACACAATGTACTGGCCCAATTGAATGCCATTTGGTTAAAATGTGGAACATATATTATTTTACTAGGCTCTTACTGATGTTCGTATCAAACAGTTCGTGGTAACGAACTGTAAGTAAGGAGCGACCCGGCTCAATGGTAACCCAAACTCTAAAAAACGGAATTTTGATACCAATAGATGCATCAAAAGAATCAGATTTTAATTCTGATTTCAAATATATAAGTTTCATCAAGATTAATTGTACCCATCAAAAGTTATGCGTCTGAGAAATTATGACTTATTTTTGAAAAAATGGGGAAAGACACCCTTAAAGTTATAATCAGTTAATTAAAACCAAATCATCATGTTCCGGGTTCTAGAGAACCCGGATGCAGAAGTTTCAAACTCCTATCTACAAAAATGTGGAATTTTGCATTTTTTGCCAGAAGAAAGATCACGGCTGCGTGTTTATTTGTTTTTGTTTTTTTTTTCCAGGGGTGATCGTATCGACCCAGTGGTCCTATAATGTCGTGGGAGGGCTCATTGGAATGGAAATTAAAAGTTCTAGTGCCCTTTTTAAGTGACCAAAAAAAATGGAGGGCAACTAGGCCCCCTCCCACGCTCATTTTTTTCCCAAAGTCATCTGATAGAAATTTTGAGATAGCCATTTTGTTCAGCATGGTCGAAAATGTTATAACTATGTCTTTTAGGATGACTTAATCCCTCAAAGCCCCCAGGAGGAGGGCTGAAAACGGTATTTTGATACAAATAGATACATCAAAAGAATTGAATTTTAATGCTGATTTAAAATATATAAGTTTCATCATGGTGAGTCCTACCTATCAAAATTTACACACCTGAGAAAATTTGGCTGATTTTCGAAAAAAGGGGGAAAGACCCCCTAAAAAATATAGAACGTGAATGAAAATAACACCATCATATTCAGCGTATTAGATAACCCTACTATAGAGATTTCAAGCTCCTATCTACAAAAATGTGGAATTTTGCATTTTTTGCCAGAAGAAAGATCACGGTTGCGTGTTTATTTTTATTTATTTATTTTTTCCCCAGGGGTGATCGTATCGACCCAGTGGTCCTAGAATATCGTGGGAGGGCTCATTGGAATGGAAATTAAAAGTTCTAGTGCCCTTTTTAAGTGACCAAAAAAAATGGAGGGCAACTAGGCCCCCTCCCACGCTCATTTTTTTCCCAAAGTCACCTGATCAAAATTTTGAGATAGCCATTTTGTTCAGGATGTTCGAAAATATTATAAGTATGTCTTTTTAGATGACTTAATCCCCCGAAGTTCCCGGGAGGAGGGCTGAAAGTTATGAACTTTACCCAATGTTAACATGTAGTATTGGTTATTGGGAAGTATACAGTACAGACGTTTTCAGGAGAGATTTTTCCTGGTAGTGGGGGGGGGGAGTCGGGCAGGGACATACGCCGGGTGGACCTACGGGCCCGCCCCCCCCCCCCCGAAATCTCACGATTTTTTTCATTTTCCAATAATTATCTGATTTTTCTTACAGAATAATGGGTTTGAAGGATTTGGCCCCCCCCCCGAAATAAATTGCCCCCCCCCCCCCCAAAACAAATTCCTGCGTACGTGCCTGGGGTCAGGGGTTATTTAGGAGGATCTTTCCATGAAGGAAATTTTCATGGGGGAAGGGACATTGCTATGAAGGGGACGCCAGACTTACTAGCATTATTTAAAAAAAGATCAGAGATTAAATATAAAAAAAAACAAGTTATTAAACTGCAATAGCAGCTACATCAAAACTTTAAACAAACAGAAAATATAGAATATATGATTAGGTTAATCCCCTCGTCAATACCTCAATCTTTAAGCCAGAGATTTTTTAGTACTTTCATAAGAGCTATTTATTCTAAATAACAGCCTTTGTGATTAAGCGGTCATTTTTAAAGAATTGGAACAAAATTTGAACTTTCGCTTAAAGAGCAAGGTACTGACTAGGGGGCGAACCCCCTAATATATGTATGAAAAATATATGAATATAGAAGTTCGTTACGTAAGTTAATTCGTAAGTTACGTATATTTATTACTAATAAAAACGTTCGTAAATAAAATGAAACAAGTATCGAGAAACCCATTTAACCAAATAAAAGTAAATTAATATGAAAATTTTGTTTTAATTATTCATGCACTGTGAGCCAAGATCAAAACCTGCATTTATTAAAAAACGTTCAAAAATTAAATAAACAAAACAAGTTTTTTTAACTGAAAGTAAGGAGCGACATTAAAACTTAAAACGAACAGAAATTATTCCGTATATCACAGGGGCTTTCCCCACCTCAACGCCTCGCTCTTTACGCTAAATTTTTTTATTTTTAAAAAAAAATAGAGTTGTTAGAAAGTCAAACTATAGCGTAAAGAGCAAGGCATTGAGGAGGGGACAACCCCTTTCATTAATGAAATAATTTATGTTTGTTTTGAGTTTTAATGTTGCTCCTTACTTTCAGTTAAAAAAACTTGTTTTTTTTATTTAATTTTTGAACATTTTTGAATAAATGCAGGTTTTGATCTTGGCAGGTTTTGATCTTATTCCGTATATGAAAGGGGCTTTCCCCTCCTCAAAGCCTTGCTCGTTACGCTAAAGTTTGACTTTCTCACAACTTTATTTTTTTTAAACAATAAAAAACTTTAGCGTAAAGAGTGAGGCGTTGAGGTGGGGAAAGCTCCTTTCATATACGGAATAATTTCTGTTCGTTTTAAATTTTAACGTTGTTCCTTACTTTCAGTTAAAAAAAACTTGTTTTTTTTATTTTTACAATTAAGCCTCACTTCAAAAATGCTCAAATACCACGTTAATGGATATCTGTCACTATCAGTTAAACATATATTTACTGTGTCCTGACCCAGGACAGTCGTAATATATATTTAATATTCTTTTTATGATTAATACTAAACCATTTAGGATATGCCCCTAAATGATCTCTGCAAGATCATGAGCGGAAAAAAACTGCAGGTATGTAAAAATTTTGGCAGTAGGGATTGAGCTCGGATATAAGGGTCTCACTTTAGATCCACTGATTATAGTAAAGGACAATCCTTACAAGACTTTAATTTCAAGAAAGTATAACATGCCCACCATTCCACAAAAAGATAGTATTATTCTCTTTTGAAATGGACAGCTTTGCGCCCTTGCCACTGGGGATCTAGGCGTGATGTTGGTCCCGAAGGTATATTTCGGACATTTCAATCGTTCTGATTAAAACAGCTATCTTTAAATTTTCGTTCAATAACATGTGAGGCTGTGTGACGGCTCTATGGGGAAAGAAGTGTTGGATGCCTTCTTATCAGTTTGGTAAATCAAAACAGAAGTAGATCTCAGATTTCACGATCAAATAAGTCTTACCCAACAATCTAGAGTCGTTTATTCAACATCATATGCCGGGGAGGGGGAGGGGGGAGATACGTAACATGGAAGACACTTTGCGCTTTATTAAATATAGGCTAACGAGTGGGATAGGATGGGCTCTAAGCATAAAAGTGAAATCAAAGAAAGAATTGCAAATGGTTCTATATTTGACCCCAAGATATCGAGTTAACTTTGAAAATTCTACATAGCTAAGATTTTCTTCAATTTTTTCTTTTTGAATCCAAAATAAGTAAAAAAAATAATAATAAAAAACTAAGATATCAAAAGGCTTAATTTGTAATATAAAGAAGAGAACATTACTGGTTTCGGGGGGAAAGCATGGATAAAAGTTTAATGTGTAATGGAAGCAAGCTGAACCAATTCGTTGCACCAAAACTGATTTGAATCAACCGAGCTCCCTGAGTTACTAGAAAGAGAGTTTACAAGTCTTAAATGCGACAAAAATAACTCCAAGCGCATTATAAATAGCCATAGTCGAGTCTCCCCTCCCTCTCATGCCGAATAACGTCAAATGGACCCAAAACACTTATTTCTACTTTTAGTAGGATATATTACGAGTAAACAGTAACAGTGTAACTTGGCACCCATGCTACTAAAATAAGTGTTGATTATACAAGATATTAATAGTCAATGATATACCTGCTATTTTCTTTGAGGCATCAGGAGATGCAGATCGTGTAAGTGAAACAATTCTTTGGTGTTCGCTATTGTTTGTTAATCCTTTAGCTTCAAGAAAATGAGGCGTCATTGTGTTATAATCTTCAGTTAGCAACTGAACTGAAATTGAAGAAGTTGGAAAAATGGTCATATCTTTTTCAACTTTTCAATTAACAAAGTGGTCATAAAATTATACCAAACCCAAAATTCGGAAGGTTTGTCACTTAAATGCTCATTTTTTGGGCACTCCGTTTCCTAAGAAATTTCCTTGGTAAGAAAATTTGTTGAGGTCAAAATCATAATTAAACCCCTATATCATGAAGATAAGTTGTCTATTACTAAAATAAACACAACAAATAAAAAGCTGACTAGACACTCAAAAATATATGTGCCAAAATGGCATAATTAAACGACCAACAAAACGAAAAGACACAATTAATAAGCACAGACAGCAAAAGAGAACACTTTAATAAAGCAAAGACTTGTTGCTTAATGCAAGGACTTAAACTAATAAACATGTACTTAACACTTAACAAAAATCTGACAGAAAAACAAACACTGATAAAACTAAATAGAATTACTTATAAAATATTTCTTGAACTTATTTTTGAAAGTTTTTCAATTATAACTTTCTTTAAAACCAGGTTGAAGCCTATTCTGTAGTATGGGAACAATTTCTTAATATCGAATCTTACAGTGTTGTCAACTGTAAAGCGATCATTCCTGCAAACTGTATTAAAATACCAGATGAATGAACAGATTAGAAAAATGGCTCGGTAACATCTCATTCAAACACTGAGAACAACACCTATTAATTACGAAAACCTGGTTGTTGGATAAAAGACCATAGTGCAAGTCTGTTATATATTGAGTATTATAGCTTTTCTTCATAATCATACTCTCTGTCAACATAATGGACTTGGACAGGTATGGATGTTAAGATAATAGATGATACTAGAATAAATAGATAAATAATTCTGAGTATATGGTAGCTGAAGTTTCTAAGAACGGAAATTATTTTATTGTTGTTATTGTCGATAAATAAAAATTCAAATGGAATAAATCCTTTTATTAGACACTGATAATTCACAAAAAAATACTGGAATATTTCAGTCAAATGTGCAGTGACTGTCATTAGCAGAAATACTAAAATAAAACAATTAAGACCAATAATATGTATACAAAATAGCATAATTACGTACTGTTTAATGCCCTTATTTTTTTTCAATGCGATACCGGAAGCAAATCTCCCTAACCTTCCAGGTTCCGGTTCGGTAAGTATGGGACGGAGGAATTAAAAGGTTTATTGGAACATCTTGATTTTTTTTTTTGGGGGGGGGGGGGTGATTTAAAGTTTACTGTAGAACTAGAAGAGTATGGGAAACTCCTTTTTCTGGATATTCTTCTTTTAAAGAATGAAAATAGTCTGGATTTTAAAATTTACAAAAAAACGACTAATAACAATAGATTTTTGTCTTTTATTTCCGGTCACGCTCGCCAAGTAAAAATTGGTTTGATCATTTCTTTAATTGACCGTATCTTTAGTATTTGCTCTCCAAAATTTTCTGAGGAGGAGTTGTCTTTTCTAAGGAAAATAATAATAAGTAACCAGTTTCCAGATTGGTTAATTGACCAGACTTTTCCAAAAAGAAGAAAAAAGTTTCTAGAGATTTCTAAGGAAGTCTTGAAGAGAATTAAAGAGAAGTATGTTTTTGTTCTTTACCATATGTGCTAGGGCTAAGTGAAAAACTTAAATGAATTCTACAAAATAATGGTTTAAAGGTAGCTTTAAAGAGTAGTAACGCTTTAGTTAGTTTTCTAAATTCTGGGAAGCATCGAAATTCATAATGACAACAAAGTGTGGTCTATCAGATTCCATGCACTTGCAGGAGCTCATATGTGGGACGTACTAACCAGAATTTGGAAATGAGATTACTACATCATAAAGACTATATTTCTTCGGCTTTAAAGCCAAATTCCAAACCTGAAGATTTCACATCAGCTCTATCGGAATATATTTTTGATTTTCCGGTCCATTTTATCTTGTTCGAAAATGTCTCTTTGATTTCTAGGGACCGGGCTTTAAATCAAAATTTCCGGGAAACGATTGAAATTAAGAAACTTTTATTCAAGAACATGGCTTTCAATAGAGACGCAGGTGATTTCGGCTTGAACTCTATTTACGATAATTTATTGAAGTCAGATAAAGCAAGGTTCATTTCACACAAGGCGTTTGACCTTTTTTCAAATAAAACTAACGAACCGGAGCCTGAAAGGTCAAGGAGATTTGTTTCCGGTATTGCATTGAAAGAAATAAGGGCATTAAACAATTCGTACTTATGTTATTTTGTATATACATATTATTTGTTTTATTTTATTTTAGTATTTCTTCTGATGACGGTCTAGGGCCATACCCAGGATTTTTTTCGGGGGGGGGCTACAAAAAAAACGCATATAATTTGTTTAAATCCATCTTTGTTACATTTTTACGAGTCACCCAAACATTTCAGGGGGTGGGGGCGGGGGGGGGGGGTAAAACCGCTACCCCCCCTGGGCACGGACTTGACGGTCACTGCAAATGTGACCGAAATATCGAGTATTTTTTGTGAATTATCACAGTCTTGTAAAGGGAATGATCCCTATTTGAACTTTCATTTACCGTTATGTATACTGTATATATAAACAGTATATGTATCATGTATACATGTATATTGTATACTGTCTTCTTTAGGAAACGTCGAAAACTTTTCGGATTTGTTAGGGCAACAATTGGACGTCAAAGTAAAGAAATACGTCATACTTCGAATATGATGATTTTAACAATTTGACATGATTTTAACAAGGCCCAAACAGTCTTGAAATTTGATGTTGGGATATGGAATTCATCCTGCGGTTACATTTGTACTCGTAAGACTGAAATTAAGGTATCATAAACTGAAAAATTATAGTTAAATGTACCTCTCCAATCTGGAAGTACTGTATAAAACGATGTTTTGGGTCATTTTGGATATCAGTGACAGCTGATCATGTTCTTAAACGCGTTAATTCTTAGCATTTCTAGAAAAACAAATAGATCCTCAGGCAGTCCGAGCACTATATTAAGATTTAAGAATAGGTAAATTCTGAAGAGTCAAGTCAAGGGAGCGATGTTAACCAAAACAGTGAAGCTAGATATTCGACTTTGACGTGGTCATTTGTGGAATGTTGTATACCAATGACAGCCCAGGCTAGAAAATTATTACCGAACAAGCCTTGGATATCCAAGATTAATAACACGTGTATTGTTCAAAAGCGATATTTGTAAAAAGCTTCAAGTTCATAGGCAACTTTGGGGGCCCCGTACCACAAAATAATCCTCCTTTTTCCACAATAAAGTTTATCGGTATCGGAAGTACCGTATAAAACGATGTTTCGGGTCATTTTGGATATCAGTGACAGCCGATCATGTTCTTAAACGCGTTAATTCGTAGCAGTTCTAGAAAAACAAATGGATCCTCAGGCAGTTCGAGCACTATATTAAGATTTAAGAATAGGTTAATTCTGAAGAGTCAAGTCAAGGGAGTGACGTTAATCAAAACAGTGAAGCTAGATATTCGATTTTGACGTGGTCATTGGTGGAATGTTGTATACCAATGACAGCCCAGGCTAGAAAATTATTACCGAACAAGCCTTGGATGTCCTAGATTAATAATACGTGTTTTGTTCAAAAGCGATATTTGTAAAAAGCTTTAACTTCATAGGCAAGTTTGGGGGCCCCGTGCCCCGAAATAGTCCCCCTTTTTCCACTATAAAGTTTATCGGTAAAAAATTGGCGATCTGCATTATTTACGACTCTTGACCCACGGAATGGGGGGATTATGTCACATCTGTAAGCACATTAGCAGGAACTTCCGACAATTCTGAACAAAAAGGCATCCTCAAGTTTATGATCAAATATCGTGGGGGTTATAGAGGGTGGGGCAGGGAGCCGAAAAAAACAGGGAGGATGGTTGCCCTCTGATTTCCTTTGCACCCTTAAAAAGGACAGTAGAAATTCCAGTTTCCAGTCAAATAAGCCCCCTCCCTATCTACCATTTCCATACAAGGCAGCCGAAGAAAAAAAAGAATAAACAATTAATACATTAAAAGCATACTACTTTTTATCACGGGCAATACAAGAACGTTGTCTTTGATGAAATATTGAAGCGATTTCTGTCGGTATTTAACTATGAAATAAAAAGTGATACGTCCCGGGACGAAAAATTCTTATTTAATAGCATACCAGACAATTTATGGCTCCTTCATTGGTTGGCAATTGGTTGATGTGCTATGTGATCAAACCAGTGCTTCCATTCCACTAATGTGGGAATAAAGTATTTAAGTGTGAAGAAAAGAGCAGAATTATAGTAGGACACAATCCGGAAGTAAGCATATTATTGTGCTCACTATTTGAACAGAAACGTTAACAAAATTGATTCTTACGCTATATTACCAGTGTTTCCACTTCAAATTTTCTCAATCCCTAAAAGGTTCGTGGAAAATTCCTAGAAATCCCTATTTTCAATACCAAAATCCCTAAAAGTTTACCCATTTTCTGACTTCTTTCCAAGTTACAAGTAAAGTCTTATTAGGCTGACTTTTACTAGCATTTTTTCAAGACGATCTATTTTGCAATTCGAGACCTTTTACGTGTGCCAAAATATCTTCTTTTGAAGTTTAAAACAATGCTTTGTATTTATCGACTAGTTAAGTTCGGTTTTGATTTATAGATTTCGGTTCCAGATCTCAGATTCTGGACGATATGAATATATTTTATTTATTTGTTTTTCTTTGACATTATTTTTTCCTTCTATATTGCTACTTTTGCAACACCCTCGCTTTTATTTGAATTGGTCTGAAGCATTGGCATGAATGATACCCCACCGGTCGCTTTTTCACGCATTATTCTTGTTTTTGACCTTTTTTTTATATTGAGTTGTTAATTTGAAGCCGAGTGTAGTAGCAAAATTGAATCACTTAAAGCTTGATTTAAGGAAAGAGCCTACATTTTGATCTTTTGAGTTATTCGATTTTAACTAGTGTAGACTGCTACTTGCCTCCTAGTTTTCCACAAAATGCTGGATGTAGACGCACTTAAACTGTATTTAGAAAAATTTAATGAAAATTACCAAATAATAATTTTTAATAGAAAACAATAAAAACTAAGATTAATAACCCGAGTCATCGTTGTCGTCCCCATCCCCATCATCTTTACCAATGCTTAAAAAAGCGATGCATTCGGACGCAGTTGCATCGGATTTCACGGACTTCATTTTTTTCTGTAAACTCTCGCTGAACGTAGGGGGGCCTTTACGCTTCATCCCTTACTTGACAGAAATCGCAGCAGCCAAAGTTACGTTTTTGAGCCCATTCTTCTTTTAATTTTTACTGTTTTCAGAACCCCGAAGTCTTTTCAGAGCAGGAAAGTCCAAAAATAAATCGAATGACATAAAGAACGCTATTGAGCTTTAGAACTCGACCTGGCAGCTTAATGGACGCCACCCAGTTCCAAAAATTAATCGAGTTTCCGCCAGTGAGCAAACTGTCGTCTGGACTAAGCAGCATCAGTGCCCGACACTCTTTTTCAACCAGCCCAAAATACCACGAGCGGTGCCCAAATTTCTGGCAAAAAAGCCACAACGATGGAATATCACCATCCGATGCGACTTTTGGGTCTACAATCTCTACAAAGTTGTAAATGTCGTGATCAAATGGAAATCAGCCGACTAGCTGGGACACAGTTTCAATATATAATTTCTGGGCAATCTCCTTGATGCTGTTCCATTTCTCCATGAACTTTGTATCTTTTCCTTGTAAGGAAAATAGACGGGCGATCACTTCTGGTCCAGGTAAACCTTAGAGGCGGGTAGGAAGAACTTTTCTTTCTTTTGAAGTTTACAGACTGAACAGACTCAATTTGTTCCACATAGTCTTTTAACATATAAATGTGACAAAGGTTCTTCACAACTTCTAACACTTGTTTTTTAGGCAAGTAAAATCGTAAATATGCATAGGTGCTTCAATTTGTATTTGTCTATCAAGTCGGTCCTTCCACTTTGGTTATTTTGTTTCAAATTTCGCGGGACTATCCAAGTCTGACAAGACATGAACGTTTGTCAATCACTTTTGCCAAAATCCCGCCGTTATGTCCGAAATTCCTATTTCCGTAACAAAAATCCATAGACTCGGCAAGGAAAAAAGTGGAAAATCCAAATTTAAAGTAGAAATAAATACTAAAGTAGGTCTAAAAATATTAGAGGAGAAACATTCAAAATAAAGTAGTCTACTCTAAAATATATAATGCACTGGATCCAAATGGAAGCACTGAATCCAACCATAGTTTTCTGTCAAAACGCAAAAAGTAGACTCTTTTGAGGGTGGTCTGAAAAAGCTCTCGGCCTACTCATAGATCACATGTCAGATGACATAATTTTTCTCTCAGATTAAAAAACTTTTAAGAAAAAATTGTACAATACGAAGCAGTCCTATCCATAGGAAAGTTCCTTGTAGGCAGTAGCTTCAATCAGCAGTGGTGTTCGAAAACAAAAATCATGAGATATGGAAAAAAAAAATATAATTAGGAGCGGAAAAAACCTACTGTCGTGCAATGATAAAAACAAAAATAGTAAGAACATGTTTAATCCCAGCAAAAATTTCCAGATGATTTACGCGAAGGACAGTCTGGAGAGACTAGAAATATCAGAAATATTTAATTAAACGAAGTAAATTACATTGTTTTGAGGAACCCGTGTCCAACAGTTCGTAAAATCTCTATTTATAATATATATATATATATATATATATATATATATATTTGATATTTGTAAAAAAAAAAAAAAAAAAAAAAAAAAAAAAAAAAAAAAAAAAAACACACGGTTAAATTTTGCACAAGGATTTTTCCATACAAAAGCCTTGCCTAAGATGGGCGAAACATATGCTCGCTATGGATCAAAATACATTCGGGCAATATTTTCCTAACAGTGCTTGGCACGAATGCGAAACATATGTTAGTTTCTGTGTCGACACGTGACACATGATGAAATGCAGAAAAAGAAATTGAAAAAATAGTTCATGTAGGGTACACAGGCTGATACTTGAACTCCGAAGAACGCAAAGAGCGGCATCAGCAGAAAAGGTCACGCTGTCATTTTTTGGTTGAGCAAAAGAAATTTAGCGTATCGACTAACTTGAAAAAGGAAAAAGAATAATTGGAGGCAAAAACAAGAGCACTATCTCAAAAGTACTGGAAACCTGAACAGAAATTTCATGGCAGCTGACTGAACTTGCAGAAAAAAAACCACTCCTCGTTCCGTCAGGACAATGTACATGCCCAAAACCGTGAGCAACCTCCTAATCAAGTGCTGTACCTATAGTGCTGTAGTCCTCATAAAGTGCTGTAGCATCCTTTCTGACTCGCGGATTTGGCTGTTACGCATAACTTTGCCTAAGACACGAAATTTGCTCCCAGTCGACGTTTTTCATCAAACCATAAAACAGTTCAGTCTGTAAGCAAGTTTTTAAAAGGTCTTCTAGACAATCACTATAGAGACAGAATAATGTGACTAAGATATCACTCGATAAGACGTATTAATACTAAAGTTGTGCATACTGATTTAGCCTCTTGAAACCATAAATCGTCATATTTATTATCAGGCAGAAATCTTTTCAGGCCACCCTCATAATTTAAAGAAAATACTTTTAACTGTCAAGGAAGAGTGGTCAAAAGCGAAAGGAAAAGAAGTTTATGCCATAAGTTCTATTTTCCCTCCCTCCTAACAATGAATATATAATGGTATCAAGATAACATAAGCATTTTAAATGTACTAATGGTCTTTAGCATTTGAATTAGAGTACAATTACTTGGTTTTAAGCAAAAGACTCAATCAGAGACAGCGAGTGGAAATACACAGTGGCCTTGTTTTAATCCTGAAGCTCAAAAGGTGCCATGTTGGTTTAACATTTTCTAAATTTATGCAACAGGACCTATGAATTCATTAGCGGTAAAAAGGATAATGAATATTCAGGGAAGTGGGTTATATCTCTGATTAAAAACTAGAAAATAATTTCAAAGGCAAGTTACTAATAATAAGCATGGGGCTAAAAACATTCTACCAGAAGCTTTCAACCCCCCACTAAAACAAGGTCAAAAGAATTAGTTTAAAATTTTTTGCAAGGATATTCATTGATTTTAGTGTTTAACTAAATGCTGAAACATCTTAGTCTACCAAAAAAATCCCAATTTAGTTCAGACTTAGGATGCAAAATACAAGACTTAAATGTACTGGAGCGTTGGTACCTTAGAAACACTCGGACCTGGATTTAGTCTACCTTGATTCTGAACCTTTCAATTATGAGTTCATTCCCAATTACAAATGTTAGTTATCGGGACAGAACCACAGATATCTCACTTTGGTGGAAGAAACCTGAAACAATTTATTTTTTTGCTTTTTTTTTTACATAGGAATTGAGTATGTTCGTTGTTCGTGTATGAAAGCGTGGCAGTCATAAGATAGTCAATTAAAGATCAAACAATAATTAATATCATTTATGGGATAGACTTATCTTTGAACGTCTAGAGTTTATTGTTATGCTTCACTCCCTAACCGGAAATTCCCTTGATTCTACGCAGCCGGTAAAACAAGAAAATAAAATTACCAATCAAAGCTTCAACATCAAAGAAGATGACATGAGATTCAGGATCTTTGGGTGCCATCTTCAATCCCTGAATCGACATAGCTGAACCCCGAATTTTGTAGTTTTCATTCGATTCGCCCGTGTTGCCACTTTGCAGCTTTTGCAACTCGTGTAAACCACGCTAGGACATAAAAGGGGTTATTATTTACGTCTAAGGCACTCAACTGTTTCAGACACAATCAAACAGTTCGTGGCAATGAACTGTAATTAAGGAGCGATGCTGCTCAATAGTAACCGAAACTCTAAAAAACAGAATTTTGATATCAATAGACAGATCAAAAGAATCGGCTTATTATGTTGATTCCAAATATATAAGATTCATTAAGTTTAGTGTGACGCATCAAAAACTATGAGACTGAGAAAATTTGCTTGACTTTAAAAAGGAGGGGGGGACACCCCATAAAAGTCAAGGAATCTTAATGAAAATCAAAACATCAGATTCAGGGTATCCAAGAACCTTGATGTAGAAGTTTCAAGCTTCCATCTACAAAAATGTGGAATTTAGTATTTTTGCCAGAAGAAAAATCACGAATGTATGTTTATTTTATTTTTTGTTTGTTTGTTTGTTTTTCCCAGGGGTGATCGCATCGAACTAATAGTCCTAGAATATTGACAAAGGGCTCATTTGAATGGAAATTAAAAGGTTTAGTGACCTTTTTAAGTTACCAAAAAGATTGGAGGGCAACTTCCACCCACCTTTTATCCTTAAAGTCATCTGATCAAAATTCTGATGCGATGACTTTATTCTGATCGAATCGGAAAGTTCTGATCTGATGACCATTTTGTTCAGCATAGTTGCAAAGCCCAGCAACAATATCTTTGAGGATAACATAACCCCCTACAGCCCCTGAGTAAAGCTTTGTAAGTCAGGAAATTTGCCGATTGTTGACGTATAGTGTTTCTTATTGGGAAGTATACAGACATTTTCATGGGAGGGGGGGGGGGAATTTTCTGCTGGGGGATTTTCTACAAGGATCATTTTTCACGGGAAGAGCAGTTCCCGGGGGTAGAACTTTCCAAGGAAAATTTTACACTGGTGGAATTTGCCAAGATTCCTATACAAAATTCTTTTTAATTGTTTTGCTTTGACTTTGCTGACTGAACTTTATACGTGGATATAGCCAGGGGAGTTGCCCGAGGAAATATTTACTGGGTTGGAATTGTCTAGAGTATCTTTCCGTAGGTGGGAGGATTTTTCCACGGGAGAGAATCTCCATGGGGGGGGGGATCTACAGGATAAGTTCTACAGAGGGAATTTTCTGCAGGATCACCTTTCTACTTGGGGGAGGGGGGGGGGGGGGTATTAACGAGAAGAATTTTTCACGGAGGGGGCATTTCCGGCATAATTTCAAAAAGAATAAGAAATTAAAGACTTTTTCAAATAAAATTGGATAAGAAAAAATTGTTAGCCGGAATCATCCGCAAGAAATTTTTCAGGGGTAATTTTCAGTTGAAATGGAATTGTCTGGGGGGGGGGGGAATTTTCCTGGTGGGGGGTATTTTATGCGGGGAAAACTTAAAATGGAGGGATTTTCCGTGAGGGGAAGGAATTTTCCATGGAGGGAGGAGCAAGATTTCCTGACAATGTATGAGGGGACAGCCCCCCCCCCACCCCCATACACATAATAGATAATTTTTTGTGTTATACGGTAAGATTTTCACATTGGGAGGGTGGGTTCTGGAGGTGAACTTTCCAGTGGAAATTTTACACGAGGGTAAACTTTGCAAAAGTTCCTACGGAAATTCTGTTTTAATTTTTCATACAGTGAGCCAAATTCGAACCTGCATTAGTTGAAAAATGTTCAGAAATTAAATTAAAAAAATAGTTTAACTGAAAGTAAGGAGCGACATTAAAACTTAAAACGAACAGAAATTATTCTGTGTATGAACGGGGCTGTCCCCTCCTCAACGCCCTGCTCTTTACGCTTAAGTTTTTTATTACTATAAAAAGCAGAGTTTTGACAAAGAGTCAAACTTTAGCGTAAAGTGCGAAACATTGAGGAGGCGACAGCCCCGTTCATACATGGAATAATTTCTGTTCCTTTTAAGTTTTAATGTCGCTCTTTACTATCAGCTAAAAAAAAACTTGTTTTTTTATAGTAAACAACAGATTTATATAACAGACAACAAATTCAAAATAATAAATGGATATAGAGTGCTAGTTTTTGGAGAAGCTGTATTTCACAAAAACATGCCTTCAGTGATAATTGTTTTTATTACATAAAAAGGTCCTTGCGCGTTTCACTTAGTGGGTTTTTAGTGTGATTGAAGAGGTAGTGGTATTAACCAGTATCGATATGCCAGTGTTAAAAACTCTTCATCAACAACTGTAAGGAAGAGCTACAACAACTTAGTTCAAAACTTCAGAGTAAAAATAAAGCGTTAAAAGCAGAAAACAAACTACCAAAGACTGAGCTAATTCATGCCAAGACCACTGCTTTACGGTTTTAACTGTACACTAGAAAAATAACATTCTGATACATGGTGTCTTTACATACAACTAAAGATGCACTGACGGCACTGATCATATTTATGAATAAAGCTCTCGAGCTAAAAATTTTGCGAGCTGATTTTTGCTTGATATTAGAAAAAGCGTACGACAGTATTGTTCATGAGATTCTAAAAAGTAAATTAGAAGCAAACTCCGATTGCTTCTGCAATCGGAGCAATCGGAGTTAGAGGAGAGGCATGGGAGTGTTTTGGGTCGTATCTTAGCCATCGGCGCATATACACAGAAGAAGATCTGTTGAACGTCATCATGATGATTTTCGATGTCCCACATGGATCAATTCACGGTCCACGGATATTTCTAATTCATTTGATTAATCTGAATCATACACTCGGGCCAAATTTCAAAACCTCATAGTGCCGCAAACTATAATCGGGTGAACGTACTTCAAATAACGACAACGACTTTGATTAGCACGTGGCATTCCCAGACGACACTACCATGGCCTCCTGTAACTCAAGACATGGCAACACTCCAAGAAAAACTAAAGATTGTATTAGAATAAGTTTACTTCTGGGTTGATGCAACTTAATTGAGGAAGACAAATCGTATACTTTCGATTTTCGATTTTTTTTTTTCGATTACTTTTAAAGTAGACTCTTCGTCTGCTTTGCTGGACTTCTGAAGCCTCACCTGCAGTGTTGCACCATAATTTGACAGTTAACTTTCAAATTGCATCTGAAGAGACTTGATTCAATCAACAAAAGTCCACTGAAAACTTCGGAAATATAGATCATTAGCTCTTCTATGGATTGGTTTGCTTTACCGTCTGTCGTGCTCAGTTTGCGTTTTTGAGTTATTCTCCGAGTTGCTCCCATCTCCTTTCCACAACCTGTTTCGATTGAAATCTTAACACCATGATCGAAACAAGGGATCTGCTATTGACGTTCAATAAGACGAACTTCAACAGCGCATTATAAATTTTAAGCTTTAGATTAGGGTATTTTTGCTTTAGATCCAAAGAAAAAGAGATCACAACAAGGTTTTTCCAGGCTGTCTAACAGTAATTACAAGCTAAGAGGCCGTTTTCCAAGTGTATCTGATAATACTTTAGATCGTTTTTCAAGGATATTTGTTTCCTTTTATAAATCTTATTTGGTACATATTTGTATTTCTTCTAGGACTTGGATTAGAGTAACTTCTCCTCACTCTTTTTCAAATAAATAAAGCTAAGCAAATCAATAAAATAGAATTCACCTGAGCTGCATGTCGAATGGCGGCCAGATTTCTATGTCGCAAACCCCTAAAAAAATGTACAGCTGGATTGGCAAGTCCACTGTCACTCACATCAACAAGGACAGAGTTTTCATCGCAAGCGCTCATTAATTCTTCAGCTACCATACCTTGGACGAGCCGATCCAAGTGACCTAAAAATGAGGAAGAAATAAACTAGCAACATCAGAAAGCAATAAAATCATACCAAAAAGTTTCAGTGCCTTATTCCAAATTATACTAGAGAAAAAATTGAAAAAGCCGTATATATTACCCAGTGTTTTCAAGGCTTATCAAACTTGGCGATATTTTAATGGTGAAGATTAGCACAGTGGCTCAAATTCTAAGTAATCAATAGCCGCAGAGTAATTTCTAGTAAAGAGGCATCAATAGCCACTATTGACGAACGAATTGAGTCGAGTGGTCTCGTGTCTATAAAGCGAAAGTGCTGTAATGACTCGGCTTTGGTAAGCCCTCAGCATGCACAAACACCAAATCCTTAGTTCTTCGAAACAGCCTAGTTGGCGGAAGGAGTTTTAAACTCAAAATCATTTTCGGATTAAATCCACAGCAAAAACCGATAATCTTCCAAGACAAGTCTTCACAAATATTACATAAAAGGGGAGCAAATTTCAGAAACAAAATTTATTACAAGAGAAGCTTCACGTTTAGTTTTTTAAATGTAAAAGTATGTTACATTTCCTCCATAATTCTAGTTACTTGGGGGGAGGGGGTCTACAGCTCCCTGTCTTCCCTTTTGGACACTCTTGGGTGACGTAATAAATCATGACCCATTTTTTTTAATTTACTTGGCAAAGGGTTTGACGACGAAGTAACATAGAGGGGGGAGGGGGTATTTGCCTATGTGTGACAGCCTCAAATGGCTTAATGTTCTGACATGTTGGTGGCATGGTCAACAGTACTTGATACTATCCTAGTGCTTAAATCCAATAATAATAATTTACCTTTATGCTTATCAGACATATTTCAGGTTAGTTCTAATTGCTACACTTACGATACTAAAGCGAGAAATGAACCATCAGCTTCAATTGCTATTACTACGAGGTCTAAGTTTTCGTTTATTTGTTGAAGAATAAAATTATGGAATAGCAATGGTAACAAAGTTATTTACATAAAAAGGTTCTTAAAATTTTGAAATAAAGTTTAGAAAACAATGCACATCGATTATAAAATATAATTTATTATCTACTTTTTTATGGTTGCTTGAGGTGTGTGGAAGAGTAGGCTATTGTAGAATTTTAGGATTGTTTTTTTTTTTCTTTTTATTACGGCGATTTTGGCGAGGAAAGACGTATGTATTGATTTGCATTATAAACATCGGTTGTGTTTAGTTAGTTCATGCTTATAACTAGTCTCGAGGGAGTTCTTATTTCTGGCACGTCCTTAGGATAACTTGTTTTTGCAAGTTCACTCGTAGGTCAGAATAGTAGTTGCTGAGAAGTTGTTTTTCATGTATATATGTGTATGCATATTGTTTAGCTACAGTTTGTTAATAAACAGAATTTAAACTTTCCCAAGAATTTTGAATCAGATATCTCTTATGAGATGAATTTTCCGGACCAGCGATTAAACCCTTAGAATAACACTCTCCATTCCCTTCCCCGTCTCCTGGATGGTTCGGGTGACTGAGACATAGACTTCATGGAGTAACACTTAAAAAGTAACTGGACTTTAAGTCACAAACTTAAATCATTATTAAAATATTTTGCGTAAGCTCCAAACGTCATTTGATGAATTGTTTTTGTAGTGCAACGTGCAATGATAATGTCAAAAATTAATCTTCTAGCTTCTAATCCTAATATAGAAGCTTTAATAATATCTAGAAGTTGTTTAGCTAGATCAGTGATTCCCAAAGTGGTCCAGGTGGATCCTCAGGGATCCACAAGAGACTCGACAGGGGGCTTCTTTGAAGTAACAAAAATAGGGGTTAAAATTCTTAAACTTTGGGAACCTCTCAGCTAGATGAATGAAACTTTTAGGGATGGATCTACAGCAAGAAAGAGGCACTAGAAAGAAAGGTGTTTTCAAGCCGACACCACCAACCCTCAATTTTGCTGCTTAAAACTTGGGTTAACTTTAATTTTTTTGGCAAATTCTTCAACGCTGCTTCTCTAAGACTGCCGGCCATGGCAAAAGGGTTCTTAAAATTTTAGCTCTGTCGATTTCTAAGTCAAAATTTAAATTTGTCTCTGAGCTAGGCCCAATTTTCATATAATTTTTCAAGCGTTAGAAGTTAGGAAGTTGAAGAGTATTATGAGACGGAAAATGCCTCAACAGATTGTTATTTGTCCTGTAAGTCAGTTTTTGAAAATTTATCTAGTTTAGATAGCGGAGAACTAAAATTTTGGCTTGGCTTCACCTATCAATTTGTGCAGATAATCTTTTATGAAGCTCAGCGACTGTTACTCGTAAAAACGGTGACCGTAATTCACTGTGTCATCCCACCAACAGCACCAAGCAGCGAAAGATTTGAGTGATTGATTGCACCAATCACTTCAATTTGTAATTAATGCAGTCAACAAAATAAGAAGCAATGCGTTGAATCCGTCTTTATTTGCACAATTATATTATGAAAATAATGAAGACTTCCCAAGACTGCCCTTACATACTGAAGTACGCTGGTTGTCAAAAGTGCACGTTTAAAAAGATTTTACTCAATTTTTCAATCAGTTTTAGAGTTTCTGGAAAATAAAGATCCAAATTTAAAAGAAAACCTTATCAATTTTAAAGCATACATCGCGTGTTTGGCAGGTATGTTCAAAAACTTTAATGACATTAACTTACAATTAAAAGGGGGCAGATTCAATTAAAACAAACGAAGGGCGTAACTCCAGCTTTTTATGGAAAACTGAAATTTATGAAACAAAATATTAATGGGCACGAATTTTCCCTGTTTTCAAAATTGTCACAGGTAGAATGCCTTGATGAAGATATTCAGACACACCTTCAACATTTAGTTACCCTGCATGATGACTTCAAAATCAGAATTGAAGATATTATGACGATGGAGATACAACCATGGATCATCAATCCATTTGAGGAAACAGAAGTGGAGATTGTTATACTAGAAGAGGAGCTACTCGAACTTAGCACTAACGAGGTACTGAAGGCGAAATTTAAAAGGGAGTGTCAAATATTTCGGCTGCAGGCAGAGCTACCCAAAAAATATCCTGTACTGTGGGGAATTGTAATAAAATTTTTGATAGATTTTCGCTCGTCATATCTTGTCGAAAAAAGTTTTAGTTTCGTTACAAACTTTTTAAGAAAAAGAAGAAGAAGAATGAATATCCCAGATTTGCCGTTATTCCTAACAAAAATGAAGCCAAACATTGATAATCTCCAATAAATTCATCAAGTACATCCTGCCATTAAAATTGTGAATATTCTGTTATTGTCATAATAGAATTTATGTTATTATTATTTAACTTTAATACTATTACCACTGCTATCATATTACAACGTAACATGAAAACAATAATATATTAATAGTGTGATAATTAAGTTTTTGAATAAATACAACACAAGAATATATTATTTTTATTTTTATCATTCCGAATGGGGGTTTTCTAAATAAGATAAGTGAAAATTTATCAGTTTCTTGATCTATGAGAAGATCTCAAAAAAGTAATGTAAAATGGAATCCCTTGCTGGACTGGCCAACATTAATTTTTTGCCGTCCACTCACAGCACAATCAATTAATTATTTAATCAATTAATTTTCACTTTCTTTTTCAAAAACTGTTAATTCGAGGTTGAAACTAACCCACAATAAAAATTTCTATAGTTAGGTCGAATCTTCTCATCTGTTGTCGAATTTTGGAAATATGGTACAAACGTAGCTAACAGAACTAGCAAAATTTTGAAAGTGGTCCATGAGAAGAAAAACTTTGGGAACCTCTCAGCTAGATGAATGAAACTTTTAGGGATGGATCTACAGCAAGAAAGAGGCACTAGAAAGAAAGGTGTTTTCAAGCCGACACCACCAACCCTCAATTTTGCTGCTTAAAACTTGGGTTAACTTTAATTTTTTTGGCAAATTCTTCAACGCTGCTTCTCTAAGACTGCCGGCCATGGCAAAAGGGTTCTTAAAATTTTAGCTCTGTCGATTTCTAAGTCAAAATTTAAATTTGTCTCTGAGCTAGGCCCAATTTTCATATAATTTTTCAAGCGTTAGAAGTTAGGAAGTTGAAGAGCATTATGAGACGGAAAATGCCTCAACAGATTGTTATTTGTCCTGTAAGTCAGTTTTTGAAAATTTTGTTCCCAAGCAAAACCTTTTTCTGAGTCAACAAAAAATCACTGTCCTGAAGGGGGAAAATTGAAGGTGGATAATTCAAAACCAGGAATAAAAGTCATAGAATAACCACATTATGTTTACGAAAAGCCTATATCCAAATGTCTTGTTCAAATATTTACTAAAACAGCGTAATTAAATACAATCTTCAAGACCACCCCCTCCCCCCGTCTAACCAGCTACAACGCCAACGATTTCGATTAGAAAAAGACTTCAATTAATAAAGACGATTCATTAAAAAGAGACTTATAAAGGTAACAAAAAATCACTATTGATGAGAGCTTACCCGTTTCCATTTGCCAAACATATACGGAGCCATCGGTACACCTCACCATCATGAAATCATCTAAAGGCCTCCACTTTATAGTCGATATGGGATAGACATGTCTAGAAGCAAGCAAAACAAGCTTCCTCTCTTTGAGATTGAGAATAGCCGCCGAATGATCCCCTGCTATACTGCATATACTTGATAACACCCTTTGCTAAAATTAACAAAACAAATAAAATACAATTAAGTGCCGATTTATATTGAGATAAATCGTCGCTATCACGTCTAAGGGTTATTTAACATTTCACACTTCTGAGATAATTGCCGAAAAGTATCTGCTACGCCGTTCTAAAAGGGAGGATTAGGAGGGCAATGTGTTTTTAATCATTCTTTGAAACTCTTGATTTGCATTATATTGGTTATCTTGCCTTTGAGAAGAACTAAGCAAACGATTTTTGGCAATTATTTTAGAAGTGTGAATATCTCAGACACAAATTTAAGGCCTGAAAGCGACGACATCCAACACTGAGATTCAGTCCATCTCAATATCGGTATTACCAGAAACTAGTTAAGGCCCATTCACAAAAAGATTTACTAATACTGGGATTTAACTAGTCCTCATTTGAGCTAATGAGATTTTTCCTAGAATTTTCCGATTGGCCGAAACATTTTACGAAAAATTCCGATTGGCTCAAATTAGCACTAGCTCATTCTCGATACTATTAGATCTCGATATGAATGGGCCCTTACCAGACCGTAATACCTATTTATATTTTGAAACCAGTCAATGCCAGTGGCCTAAATGCACTTTTTTTTCGCCTTTTTTCGGGCTCCGCCACTGAAGATACGGGTTATTGTTCACTTCAGCTAGGCAATCACAAAAATCGGAATAATATTTTGAATGATCACTCTTAAGCAAGAAGATTATTAAAAGATTTTTAGTTTGACAGGAGGTAGTTCTGAATTTTGGTTATTGTGTCATTGTGCGGTGGTGTATTCAACTGACTTTATTTTACACCGATTTTTGTAATCAAACGATTCTAAAAACTAGCATTAACTGACTCATACTGTTAGAAAAATATCTCATAGTGTTAGTAAGTAAGTTAGTAATAGGCTTATGAGTCTAAAATCATGGTAAGACTTATGATGTTAGTGACTAATGACTAACCCTAAAGTCTAATGATCAATAGTCCACGAGCCTAACACCTTGGTTAGATTCATGGTGCTAGTTGGTAAGTTAGTAATAGGCCTTACCATTCGGACGGATCATACACCACGACTGATATAATCCTCGCACATTTTTGAGAATAAAAAAGAAAAATTGTAATAATATGACCACTTTTTCCCGTTTTCTTATAAAACCCATTCTAATACCAGATATATTACTGACCCCCTCCCTTCTGTGATTCGTACCTGAGTGCACTTTATGCTTACAAAACACAATTTTCTGAATAATAGTTTGACATCTCACATCTAATTAAGTTCAAATACATTATGCTTTAGGTTTTAGGCTAGGTTATAATTCTAGATTATAATCCATAATTATGAATTCTAGCTATATTTATGCGCGACCTGTTCTGCGTTCAAACAATTTAAAAAATGATCCTGAAAAAATTTTCAGAAACTAAAACATTTACAATAATATAATCGAGTTTTTTTTTCCGTTTTGTAAGCAGCTTAGCATTGAGCAAGACAAAGTTATACAACAAAAAGTATTTAAGCTTCTTTATAATCAAAGGCTTTTGTCAAAACAACATCTGACTCATTTCTCCAAACTAATTTAAAAAGCCATGATTGCCAATATTATTTCTTTTTTTTTCTTTTTTTTGCCATTCGGAGACGCGTTCATTATGTAGGTTTTAATCTGCAAGAGTGGTGTGAAATATTTTCATTGTGACAAGCTATTTTATCCACCAGTTATCTTGAGGCAGTCTTTTAAATCAAGTGGGGTGCGAAACGAAAAAAACAACAACTAACTAGTGCGCTGAAGTTGAAAAAATCTTACATTGCACAGCGGTAAAAATGATTCATAATAAAAGGTTCAAAACAAAACGAAATCCATTACCGAAGTGCAAGTGTGTATGGTGCCTCTTTGAAAAAAAATGGGTAAGTTTAAGAAAGAGCCCCAAAATGAATACAAATATAAACTAAAGAGAATGAGAGCCGTTGTGTTGTAAAATATTGTCAGGTTCATGCACGATGAAATATCCATGAAATACAGTAAATGTTCCGGTGTAATTCCGGTGAATATTCCGGCATTCTAAGTTTATTTATTGCTCTACTTTAGCTGCCACCTCAATACTCGTTTCCACCAAAAATAGTTCATTTTTTCACCCAAAATCTAAATCTGACTAAAAACAAAATTTGGGCTTTTAAAAGTTGCAG
Organism: Artemia sp. Qi Xiang Cuo; assembly: GCF_049724085.1. Taxonomy (NCBI): domain Eukaryota; kingdom Metazoa; phylum Arthropoda; class Branchiopoda; order Anostraca; family Artemiidae; genus Artemia; species Artemia sp. Qi Xiang Cuo. The sequence continues at coordinate 39,307,650 of NC_142798.1, forward strand.
TTCGTAGTTACTTCACTGTTGAAAATGCTAGCAATTGAGGGTACAAGATCAATACCAGCTTATATCACCTAAGACTAAACGGTTATACCTTGACGGTTATAACTTGATAGAACTGAAAATTTCCATTTAAATAAGCTTTAGGGCTAAAGTATTTTAGGGCTACCAGTTCAATTCTGTAAAGAATTCAATGATTAAGAATAATTCAAAGTTAACTTGCTTAGTACATTAAACTTGCTGAATTACAAAACGTGTGCAAAACCAAAGAGGGGATTGTTATTTAAGGGGGAGGGGGGGGGATACAACTAAGAAATAAAAGAAGCAAATTACAAGACACATCATAACAGTCTCGTGACTTTAGGGAGAGGGCCAAAGGTCACCCTCTATCCCCTCCCCCTAAATATGTATATTGCGCTGTTCAAACTAGGGCAGTTCAAAATAGGCTCAATTCTTCTTACAGATTAAAAAAAAAAATATTACGTTGGAGCCTAAATTAGAGTCCAACTTTAAGAGTTATGGATACTTTGAGATTAAAGAAACTCTCTCAATCGGATTCATAACAATGCATTAGAAGTGGAGGCCTGGCACAAACTACACAAATTAAATATCTTACACTACAATTAGGTGGAGGCACTATAAGTTGTGTTATTTCACCAGCCTGAACACAAAAACGATGAAGCAATGCTCCTGTGTGTAGATCCCAGAGACAAGCGCTAAAATCAACACCACCTGACATCAGATACGATGAATCATAGCGATTGCTAAACTGGTGTGGGTAGAGCAAACAAGTCACTCGTCCTCTATGCCCTTTCATGACAAGAAGGGGTGGAAAACCTAAAACACAAGAACAGGAAAATAAAAACATTTTTCTAACTTCACTTTATTCACAATTAAAACTAGGCCCACGGTGCCAAGGCCTCGTGGAGTGTTGCAGCAACCCTGGCCCATGGGTCAGATTGCGAAACAACAAATGCAACTATATATCCAAGCTAATAAATATACATGCTTCCGTATCACTTTTTTAGATACGCTATGATTATTGGAGGTTGTGAATTGTAAGGTCAACGAGTAATCACAGAAATTTCGAAATAGGTTCTGTGTAGGAAGTAATCATCAAACTCTGTATCTGCATGGTTTTTTTTTTCCTGCATTAAGACTATGTAATATTTACTATGTTACTATGTACTATTTACTGAACATCCATAAAACGATAATTGTGTAAACTTTTATTTCTTAGTGTAAGGTTCATTTTCAAATATAGAAGAGAACATGCCTTTTTGCCTACTTTTCATGGCATTAAACGTGTTCAAAATTATTTGATATATGAAAAGTTGAACTTCGAACTTAGGGCATTTTACTTAGATAAAATGTATGGAGTCGGGAGAATCAGAACTTCAAAAAAAAAAAAAAAATCCATTTGGAAAACCAATGTTAGTTCCAGTTCTTAGAAGATCATAATTCATGCATCTGCGTTGAGAAAAAATTTTACACGCCTAGAACAAATTGTTACCTCTAAGAAGTCAAGGAATTGTTAGAACATCAAAATCTGTCAATGAGTGCTTGGAAAATAGAATTCTACCTTGTCTAGAAAAAAAAGAAAACAAAATTGACGTGTCATGACAACTTTGAATATTATTCTAAATGAATGAAGCAATTTCATATATAAGAAAGTTCATGTCTTCTTGTGTGATTTTTATAGTATCAGTTGATTAAAATACAAAAGAGCATTAATCAAAATTTCAGAAAGCAACTAAAAAATCGGAATTTGGCATAGGGGACAAACTTTTCCGCAATTATTTCGAAGAAATCTGGAAGAAATACAGATATTTGTTCTCCAGTTCTCAGAGGGATACGTTAATGGGTGCGAAATAAAATTGCTCTGAAAAATTTTACCTTTTCATTTGAGGCAGTTTTGCTTTGGAACCATGTACAACACGAGGGAAAAACTTTTTCTCTTGACAACTACGGGGTATTTACGAACTTCACCGGATCTTTTCTGCCCGGTTTCACGATTCCCATACACAGGAAAAATGTCGAGTTTGCACCTCTTATCACTTCCGAGCTACAAACAGTTGATCAAGAGAAAAAAACAACAGCTGCGAAAGAAGTATTGGTACTCCGCAACACAATAATGATCAGGAAATATTTAGAGCAAAGGCCCTTGTGGCCCGAGCTTTGACTAAGTTTGGTGAATCCCACCATGGCAGTAATGATTAGGAAAAAGCAACAAAATTCATGTTAGTTCAAACATTTCATGTTCAAATGGTACGTTCAAACTTTGGGAAAAGAATGGTATATTCAAAAGTAGGTTGGAACAAAAACTATTCTATCACAATAAAATAAAACAGACATGCAACAACAGGAGGATTTCGTGAATCACAGGCAGCAAACTAGCTCCCTAGGTAAAGAGCTATAAGCCTCCAATGTATCATTTTCTTTTTCCCGGTCGCTTCATAAGGAAGGAGCGGTTGTAGAAACTTCGGAAAAAACCGTTTCTATTCAACATTGAAAGTTCTAGTTTACCTGTTTAAGAGTCTAAAATGACTAGGGGGCCACCAAACCCCTCCCGTGCCCTTTTCTGTAACCCCAAGCTCCAGTAGCCCCCAAAGACATCCGATAAAAATTTTGAAATTACAATTTTGTCCAAAATAGTCGAAAGATCCCACGAATATGCTTCTGGGGTTGACAAGACAACCAAAGCTTCTGGGGCAAGGCTTTAACTAATGCACTTAATAAAAAATGCTTTTGTAATGGAAAGGGGAGCTTGTTCAATGTTGGGTGTGCAATTGGTTCGACATTATCCCACACTACCCACACTAAAACATTATCCCACACTAAAAAAGGGGGTCCAAATAAGATTTTCCCGGCCGCGTCGCATGGAAGGAGTTTTCGTAGAAACTTGGGAGGGGGCTCTTTTGATTGAAAATTGAAAATTATAAGGCCCTTTTCAAGGGCTGAAAGTAAACCAGCTTCTCTCCCGTCCCCTTTTCTACTATAAAACCATTCCCCGTAACACCCATAATATTGGATCAATGTCTCACGAATGGCTTTGGAAATAGAGTTGAGACTTTCAGAGAATCTTGTGGCAGTCAAGTAGACTTCAAATTTTAACTTAAGAGAGGCAAATCGAAAGACATTGTGTGTATCCAGGTCATCGAAATAGCGTATCTGCAATATCTCGAAAACAGCTTAGGATTTGAAGTTAAAACTTAGGCCCTTTTCAAGGGGGTAAAATAAGGACGATGTGGGGCAAGGAGATTTAATATTCTTCTGCTGGGGGAGGAGGAGGTGTAAATTTGTTTAATCTCTTATTCAAAAAAATATTTGTGCAATATAACATCCTATGGAATTGCCCAAACGTCCCAATTATTCAACTAGTCTTTTAATTACAGAAAGCTGTTGTGATTAAGCATCGGCACTGTTTCTGTTTTCGGTTCTGTTTTCAAAGTACCTGTTTCTGTTCTGTTTATGCAAAAAAAAAGAAAAAAAAATTAAGACAATTTCAGAAAAGTTGCTCATGAGCAATAGCAATCTATGTTTCCTCGTAAAAAACCAACTGTTTCAGGTTTTATTGACATTCATTTTCGCAACAGCATGTAATATCCTTATACATTCATAGTATCTTCAATTATGAGAAAACAGCTTTTGCATCATTTTGTTTAGATAAGGGTAATCCAATAATATTTTTATTCTTCGAATCTTCACTTGCGATGCCGAAAAAGCAAATAGAGCTTGCAGTACTTTGATCTTTGTTCAGCCATACATTATACAAAGACCGAGGAAGAAGTGAAGTCAGGATTAGGAAGCCATATAATTGTATAGCCATATAAAACATAGGTAAGTATTACTATGCAAAATATAGGTAAACAGTATAAGAAGTTATTTTTTAAATATCACATTATAAGATAGGCAATGGGTTGTTATTTGGATGACAATAACTGTGTGTCCTCGCGGATGCAAACACTACACCGAAAAAATTGTTACTGCATTAAATTCAGGAAATGTTTTTTCTCGACATTTGCCTTTTAATGGATTTTTAAATCCCCTCCAGTTTAACTTCTTACTATCACACCCCCACTAACGTTTGGATATACTCCAAGGTCATAAGCAAAAAGTTTGCTATTTATTATTTGTTATTATTCTGTTAGTGAGAAAAAGGTAAAAATAAAAAAATAGTGGAAACCGTAAAAATGAGTCAATTTTCGTTCATAATAATGGCTATAACCGGACATCAATGACGTAAATTGGGGAGGGGCCTTTCTCCCCTAGATTCTTTGCCCCGTTAGATTTTGAAAAAAAAACCTTTTGAGTGGTACTTTAGTAGAAAAAAGCGGTATTAGCCTACAATTGGGGCTATCGCGAAGGAAACATGTTAAGAAAACAATACTTACTTCATAATATGCAGAAAAATTGTAGTTAACAATATTTGATTGCGCTGATATGTGCAAATATGTTGCACATATAAGCGCCAATGTGAAAATATATAGCCCAAATTAGGCTACAAATTTTCCACACATTTCGGCATGCGTTGTTTCAACCCTGGCTTGCACCCATAAATTGAATCTGGACAAACGGAATCAAGAAACAGAAAAATAAATGGGAAATAAATAATTTGGGCTATATATTAGCACATTAAAGGTGGGGGGTTGAAGTTTGGGCGTAGAGTGAGTAGAAGTGACCCTAAAGCTCGTGTCACGCACCCCTGCTGCCATCTACAATTTAGTTTAATGCTGACGGGACATAATTTATTCAAGGATTATCGATCGAGTCTAATGTGGGTGTGTCAAGGTCAATCGATCTGTTGTTGTTTGGCCACGTGCGAATGACATGAGGGGTGATTTACATAATCGATGGGGGAATTATTGATTCACGAGCGTGGGGATGACTGGACATAATTTATTCAAGGATTATCGATCGAGTCTAATGTGGGTTTGTCAATGTCAATCGATCTGTTGTTGTTTGGCCACGTGCGAATGACTTGAGGGTGATTTACATAATCGATGGGGGAATTATTGATTCACGAGCGTGGGGAATTATGAAACAATATGGTCATAGAGTCCCTAGGGGGAAAGATTACGTAATCGCTCAATGACCTCTTTTTCTAAGATCGATTTATTTGTTGTTTCTATGTGTAATAACTCGGGGGGCGAAGGTTACACATGCGCATTGAATTCTAACGGGAACAATGTTATTGATCTAGGACTCGAGGGGGAAGTGAATTTCCGTGGATTTACATAATCGCTAGGGGAAATTATTGATTCACGAAGGGGAAATTATGAAACAAACATGGCTTCATTGTTGTTTGGCTAACCTAACCTGTGAACTTGATTTACATAATCGGCGGGGAAATTGTTGATTCACGAAGAGGAAATTAAGAAACATTAAGGTTTCTTTAATCTTTAGGCCTGACCAGTGAACTTGATTTACATAATCTGCTGGGAAATTGTTGATTCACGAAGGGGAGAATTAAGAAACATTAAGGCTTCTTTAATCTTAGGTCTGAGGGATAAACGTTCTTTAGGACAGAGAGAAAAATTAATATTCTATTTTTAAATAGGGCTTCATTGATCTTTAGTGTCAGGAATCATAAATGACATCACTTGTTATCTTGGAATTATGCGGGAGTCTAAAGAGATAGAAATTCTATTTTTAAATACGGCTTCACGAAGCTTTAAGTCGGAGAGATAAATTGATATTCTAACGAAACCATAATAGTTTAGCTAGGAAAATTTATGAGATGAAGAGATTAACGTAGGAAAGGGTTTCCTAGAAATTTGAAATGTGAAAGTACTGAGATGCCAAACAAAAGGAACACGATGAAATTACTTTTAGGGATTATTTGGGCGAAACCGTTTTATCCATTTTATGGAATTATTTCGGCGAAACCGTTAGAGACGTTGATTTAAAAGATGATTTAAAAGATGATTTTTGAGTGTGGTCGTTATAATACACAAGTTCCATTTGAACAGTGTTGTGAGGTCCCCAACCACAACCCCAAAGAGCCCCGATCGCCCTACCCCGATCCAAAGGGTTCCGATCCCCATACCCCAACCCCGAAGGAAGCCCCCGGTCCTCAAAGCCCCCCAAACTCCCAAAGGCCCTCCACCGGTCCCCCAAAGGCCCACCCAGACCCCCAAAGGCCATCCCCAGGCCCCAAATGTCCCCCAGGCTCCCAACTGTCCCCCCGGACACTCAAAGGCCCCCCAAGCTCCCAAAGGGCCACCGGCGCCCCAAAGGCCCACCCAGACCCCCAAATGCCATCCCCGGGCCCCCCAAAGGCACAACGAGCTCCCAAAGGACCAACGGGGTCCCAAAGGCCCTCCACCGGTCCCCAAATGTCCCCCAGGCACCCAAAGGCCCTCCCGGCGCCCCCAAGACCCACCCAGACCCCCCAATGCCAACCCCCGGCCCCCAAGCCCAACCCCCCGTCCCCAAAGGTCCCCCCGAGCTCCCCAAGGACCACCGACCCTCAAGGGACCCACAGACCCACAAAGGCTCTCCCCGAACACACGTCTTTCGTTGAGGTGTGTTTTCTGAAACCTATAATTTGGGATGTGTAGTTTGCTACTTCAGGCTTTTCTGAGCTAAGGTTTCCTAGTATTTCCTAGGTGAATGTTGTCTGAAACCAATAGTTTGGGATGAGTAGTTTGCTATTTCAGGCTTTTATGAGCTAGGTTTCTTAGCCTTTCGTTGATGTGTGTTGAGTGAAACTTATGATTTGGGATGGTTAATTTGCTATTTTTGACTTTTCTGAGCTAGATTTCTTAGCCTATCATATGTGTGTCCTTTCAGAAAATTATGATTTGGGAGGTGTAGTTTGCTTTTTGGACTTTTCAGAGCTAGGATTCTTAGTCACTCATAGGTGTTTGTTGTCTGAAACTTCGAGTTTGGGATGAGTAGATGACTATTTCAGACTTTTATGAGCTAAGGTTTCTTAGTATTTCGTAGGTGAATGATGTATGTAACTGGAGGTGTAGTTTGCTTTTTGGTCTTTTCAGAGCTAGGATTCTTAGTCACTCATAGGTGTTTGTTGTCTGAAACTTCGAGTTTGGGATGAGTAGTTGGCTATTTCAGACTTTTCTGAGCTAAGGTTTCTTAGTATTTCGTAGGTGAATGCTGTCTGAAACTTATGATTTGGGATATGTAAATTACTATTTCGGGCTTTTCTGAGTTGGATTTCTTAGTCTTTCATAGGTGTGTAATGTCTGGAACCTATGATTTGGGATGTGTAGTTTGCTATTTTCGTCTTTTCTGAGCTGGGTTTCTTAGCCTTTCATAGGTATGTGTTGTCAGAACATTATGATTTGTGATGTGTAGTTTGCTATTTCAGGCTTTTCTGAGCTAAGGTTTTCTAGTATTTCGTAGGTGAATGTTGTCTGAAACCAATAGTTTGGGATGTGTAATTTGCTATTTCCGACTTTTCATAACCGGATTTCTTAGTCTTTCGTAGGTGTGTGGTGTCTGAAACCTATGATTTGGGATGTGTGGGTTGCTATTTCAGGCTTTTCTGAGTTGGATTTCTTAGTCTTTCATAGGTGTGTAGTGTCTTAAACCTATGATTTGGAGTGGATGGATTGCTACTTTTGACTTTTCTGAGCTGGTTTTCTTAGCCTTTCATAGGTGTTTGTTGTCTGAAACCTATGATTTGGGATGTGTAGTTTGCTATTTTCGTCTTTTCTGAGCTAGGTTTCTTAGACTTTCATAGGTGAGTGTTGTCTGAAACCTATGATTTGGGATATGTAATTTGCTATTTCTGACTTTTCATAACCGGATTTCTTAGTCTTTCGTAGGTGTGTGATGTCTGAAACCTATGATTTGGGGGTGTGTGGGTTGATATTTTTTGACTTTTCTGAGCAGGATTTCATAGCCATTCGTAGGTGTGTGTTGACTGAAACCTATGATTTGGGATGGTTAATTTGCTATTTTTGACCTTTCTAAGCTAGATTTCATAGCCTTTCATAGGTGTGTCCTTTCAGAAAATTATGATTTGGGAAGCATACCAAAACTTACACATGCACACTAAAACTTACACACACACAAACACGAAAAATCACACACACACGTAAAAACTTACACACACACACACACACACACACAAACACTTACACACACACACACACACACAAAAAAATACACAATCACACCAAAACAAACATCCACACAAAAAATAACAAGCACACAAAAACTTACACACACACACACACACACAAACTTACACACACACACACACACGAAAACTCACACACACACACGCCAAAACTTACACACACACACATACACAAAACTCACACACACACACACACAAACACAAAAACTTACACATGAACACAAAAAAACTCACACACACACGCCAAAACTAACACACACACAAAAACTTACACACACACACACACACATACACAAAAACTTACACATGAACACACAAACTCACACAAACCCACGCACAAAAACTTACACACACACACACACAAAACTTACACACACACACACGAAAACTTACACACACACGCCAAAACTTACACACACAAACACACACACACACACACACAAACAAACACACACACACACACA